>NC_135714.1:110753329-110973173 GCF_964656455.1 Halichoerus grypus
GTTAAGTACTGCCACAAACTATGTGACCTCAAGAAAAGTATTTAACCTCTCTGGGTCTGAACTTCTGTAGATATAAAATGAGAATCTTGGACTGATTGATTCTAAGGTCCTTCCAAAGACATTTTTCACTAAAATATGAAACATCATGGTAGATTTCTGAAGATATTACCTTCACTTTTGTTCCCTTATAGCCATCTGTTATCATAGGCTTGGCTAGGCTAGACATAATTACTTTTTCCCTATGGAGTCAAGAAACAAACTAAATGGCAGTGTCCTTGAATAATTTATTTGACTCTTAGAATTAGTACATTATCACTGTTGCTATGGAAGAAGTAATTTACATTTTGAAAGGGTATTTTACTTCTTTTATCTCTGACTGTATTTTAATCCTTTTACTACTTAGAAGATGTGACTCCATTATTTTATGTCAATACTTCCCGTATCCTGTGATTTGGGTGGGGTCAGTTATTATCTGCAATGTCTGATGAGGTTAATGCACTGGGACTCTGAGTGCCTACATTTAGTTAATGAATTTGAAGTAGAGTCTCTGGAGTGTGCATACCAACTTATAAGCCTCTAAGCTTTTGTTTGCTTTCTGTTGTGTGATCTGTAGAATAACAGTTTATATATACACAGATTTTAATAATGAAAAGTAGGTGTCAGATTTGAGAATATGTAGTACAATGGAAAGGGTGTCTTTCCTGTTATTAGACATAGCTTCAAATCTGGACATTATCTCTTATTAGCACTTCATCCTGCCTAGTCGTCATTCTTATCTGAATTTCAGCTTTTTTCCCTGTCAAATGAGTACACTATTGACCTCCAAGTTGGTTGTGTTATTAAATGAAAAATTATTTGTCAAAGTAACTTTTAAATATTTCTCTATATCAATGTAACATGTTACTTTGACTAGTAAGTTGATTTGATTGCAGTCTATCCGTTCCAGGGAGCATTAGCTTGGAGAGACTTATAAGGCAAGAGAAGGCGAACATGATATGTATGTTGTAGGAGAGTCATTGAAAATAAACATCAGTAGCTGGAAATTATTTATTTATTTATTTATTTATTTATAATATATTTCTAAAAGATTTTATTTATTTATTTGAAAGAGAGAGAACGAGTGGGGGCTGGGGAGAGGGGCAAAGAGGGAGAGGGGGGAAGGAGACTCCCCACTGAGCAGGGAGCCCGATATGGGGCTTGATCCTGAGACTCTGGGATCATGACCTGAGCCGAAGGCAGATGCTTAACTGGCTGAGCCACCCAGATGCCCCATTAGCTGGAGGTTGTTTAATAAATTCCCTGGAGTTAGTAAAGAAATGGTAAAGAAATCACAATACAGGATAAGAGGAAACCCTGAAAGTGGGTATGAAAAAGTCATTTTTAGTTCTTTGAATACATAATGATAGTAAATATATGCAGTCAGTATGGTTATTTAACAATAGTTTGGTTCTCCTCAATCCAGAAATGTCGTAGAACAGCACTTCTCTGCTCTTTTGAAATCAGATATGGCCATGTGACTTGATTAAGCCAATGAGGTCTGTATGGTTGTGACGTGCATTTCCGTACTAGTTGGTGGTCACTCCCTCAGCCTACCCCCAAAATGAAGATAATATGGAACAGATTCCCCAGCTGACCTATGAAAGTCATGAAAAATGAGCAAGGAACAAATGTGTGTTGTCTTAAAACATTATGGGTTTTTGTTAGTTTAACATAACCTAGATTCTTCTGACATATATAAGTTAGGGCAATTAACTTATCCAGAGGTTTAAGAGAATCTCTGCCCTTTCCTTCATGTGAGAAGCCAAAAGCAAGTGTCAGAGTGGATTTTAATCTGGGGGAGTATGTTTGGGGGGAGTGTGAACATGGGAGAGAATCACCCTCTTCAGAGAAAGAGTTAGTCCAGGGGCCTGTGCTGTGCTGCTTCTGGAATCTAAACATCAGTGGTCTAGGTCCTGCCCATTGCCCAGAGATCATGCCTGTTCCTATCCCATTTCTATCCCATTACAGGTTGTACAAGGGTGTCATTATATATGTTAATATGCTTGAGAGATAACTCACAGTGCTTTTAAGACTACCTTATTACATAGATAAGGACATTTTAAGGAACACAGAGAAGTTCTGGTTAGTGTTTTCATGTTGATTGGACAAAGAAGATTGTAGAAGCAATGCATACAAAGGGGAAAGTGGTTGCTTTCATTTATGTCCTTATGCACATACTTTAAGACCTTTCCATCCTACACTATCTTATCCTATCTCTCCAGTGTCATGGCGTGTGATACTTACCTTTGTTGCTCTGTTTTTACTTTTCTTCACCCAGTGAATTCCAGTGCCTCCTTCTAATATCAGCTCGAGTGTCACTTTTCAGATGCCTCCTCCATGACCCCTCTGAGCACATCAAATAGTCATGTTATCTACACTGTTTCTGTTGCAGCACTTACCATGATAGTTATTTTTACATATTTTTACATTATTTCTGTAATGTAATGTATCTCCTCCCCCTATGAGGTGTTAATCTGTCTTCAGTCACCTTTGTATAATCTGACACTAGCACAGTGCTTCACACGTGGTAGCACTCAAAAGATATTTGTTCAAGGAATAATGAATGCAAGTCACGGTGGTGGTCATCTAATATACTCCTCTTTTTCCAACCATTCAAAACTCTGTGAGATAGGTAGCTATGTCTTCATTTTCAAAAGTGAGGATTGGTTAGAAGATTTGTTCTGAATCACACACTCGTAGATGATGGAGCTGGATTTTGAATCCATGTTTATCTGACTTCAAAGCCTGTGGTCTTTCCATTACATGCCTCTGCCTCACCAGAGACTAAAAGAAATGCTTTAATTTTGAGGGAGTTAATAATGCATGGGACCTGAATTGAATATAATTTTATGCTGTTCTGTTCTAGAAGAATTTTTTATTATCCAGCTGTAGCTTTGTGCCTTCATCTCTTATCAAGAAGAGGTAATTATCTTCATTAGTAGGCAACCCCTTTACTTCCATATAACTTTGATACAGTTGGTAAAACTCTATTTTCTTTACTCCTTGCTCCCTATGAACTACTATCTTCAAAGACTGTCAAAGTTTGCAACCAGATGGTCAACTATTATTCACTCTAAGTTCCTCTGCAGCGATGCGATGAATCGTCAGGTCCATCAGCAAATAGTAACATATGAAAACATATTGTCTCATCTTTAGTATCTCCAAATGTCACTTCCACATTTGTTATTCCACTCTTGTTCCTAATTAAAGAAAGCTCATTTCCAATTCTCCTGACTGATATCTACCATTTCAATAATGCCCTTTATGTTTGTCCTAGAATATTCATCATCACCTTGTTAACGCAGTTGTTTTCAAATAAAGTGTTAACTAACAAAGTCTTTTCTTGACTTTTCTATGGTCTTTCATTATTTATTTCTATCTGGCATCCTCTTCTATCTTATCCTGTGATTCCACTCTGGACTCATATACAGTAACATCTGCCATCTGAAGCTTGATGGGAGTTTTTACCTTTGAAAGCTCTTTATCACACTTGAGCTGTCTACTTCTGCTGCCAATCTGAGTGGTATCTTTCCTGCAGCTCCCAGTCACTGTCCCCTTTTCCATCTTCCTTCTCCGGGCTATTTATCTCACACACTCAGCAAGCCCCACTCTGCTCAGGTTCGTTGAAGTCTAATACCTCTCATGTCATTCATTTTGCTTTCATATTCATTGAGCTTCTTAAGAAGATCAGCTCGTCTCTGTGATTTAATATCTAGTTCTTAATTTTATACCTAAAAGATAATACTCAAAGAAAATCATTCTTACCTTCTCTGCTCTGTGTTTGAAAGGCATTTGATCCTATCATAGTGACATTGATTTGCATTTTGAATTTGTTGCCATTTAAAATAAATTAAAATTTTGTCTTAGCTTATAATCAGATTACAGTAGCAGCATGAATCCACCTAACTTTAACAATCTGGAAAGAGCCATTTGCTTGAATAATAGGTCAACTCAAGTAATATCACTTTGAATGTATACTCTAGGGCTGGTACTGGTGTTTCTGTGATAATGACACTGCTGCTGAAAATTAAAGGATCCGACCATGAGAAAAATTCCTTTCATAGGAACGTTAAATTCTAGGGAGGATGTGGCTTTTCTTTAAAAAGTGGATGGCAAGAAATCAGATGTATTTGCTTTTAGTGTTCAGAAAATGGGATGGGAGGTCAAGGTGAGTGCCAGGGTACCCCTATGATTCTTCCACAGGCTTGGGTTGTTTATGAGGCAATCAGTGTCACAATATGGGACATTCAAAAATCTGGTAACAATGTCCTATTAAAGTCACAGAAATTAACTTGACTTAAATGCCACACGGAATTTACTAGGTATAAAACAAGATCAAAAAGGTGTTCAAAGTTATGGCTGCTGAGAATGAGGAGATGGACCTAAATATATTTTACCTATCATTTCTATGCAGACTTTTTAGTGGAAAACTTCTTTCTAAGGAAAATAAATATATTTGCTAAAAATATTTGTAAAAAGGAAATAGAAGATACTGATGAAATCAAGTAGAGATGAGATGATCTTGTTAAATATGAATTCGGTCAACACAGATTTAGTAGAATAATATTTTGGACTTTTTTCAATAGAAAAATAGGAACATACTGAATTGTACTAATAAACTATATTAATATAAGAACACTCACTGTTTTCTGTATTGATTAGCCCAAGGTGAAATTTGATCACAAATACAAATCAAATGTGAGTTCTACATTTCAAAATTGGACAATGATAAAATAGAGAATGCAAAAAGAGATGGCCAAGATCATATACAATATAGAAAATATGTTATGACTATTTGTTTGTTCGTGTGAAAAATTCATCTAGCTCTCTGCCAGAGATATTGGAGATATAATGGTAAATAGGACAAACACGGCCCCACCTGTTATGGAACCTGGACTGGATCGCGGGACGGAAGAACCAAGCAGCACTCGGAGATCTTGGAGGATAGGAGGTTTATTTAACGCAGGTGGGCTCAGAGAAGAATGATCTCCAAAGATCTGAGCCCCGAGCACAAACAAAAGGGGGTAATTTATGCACTTCTGCCTACTTGGTAATTTTGGCACGCGCAGGAAGCAGAGCAGAGAGAAAAACCCGGAAGAGCCCCGGGGCAGGGGCTGGGACTCCTTTGCTGGCTGGGTCAGCCATTTTAGGACACAGATTTCCCTTATCACACCTCCTAGAAGAAATGAGAAAACAGATGAGTGAAAATCACAATAAGGTGATTAATGATATGGGAGGGAGAACAGAGAAAATGAAGAGAAGATATAAAAAGGAGCTTAATCAAGTTTAGGATGAGAATAGATGGTCTGTGGAAGGACCAGAGTGTGGAAGAAAGGTGTGTACATTGTTTTCTGTAGAAGGCTTAGCAGATAAGAGAAAGCATGGTGCGATGGGGAACTGAAAGTAAGTCAGGAAGTTTGATGAGTAATTTCAAGGGAGAAGAGGAGGAAAGATAAATCAGAAAGAGTGGTGGGGCCAGATAATGAGGGTTTTTTTTTTTTTTTAAAGATTTTATTTATTTGACAGAGAGAGACACAGCGAGAAAGGGAACACAAGCAGGGGGAGTGGGAGAGGGAGAAGCAGGCTTCCCGCCGAGCAGGGAGCCCGATGTGGGGCTCGATCCCAGGACCCTGAGATCATGACCCGAGCGGAAGGCAGACACTTAATGACTGAGCCACCCAGGCGCCCCCAGGTAATGAGGGCTTTATAAGCTAGGTGTTGGAGCTTGCATTTACTCCTAGGAACAATGGGACAGGCCTTGGCACTGCACAACTCCAGTGAGTTGTGTTCACACTGTAGTCTACCTAAATAACCACCTACAGAGTGGTGTAGCACACAGCCTGTCAACTATCTGCATGGATCCCAGATGGGAAGAGCTTCCATAGCTGCAAGCACAAGAGTGGGGTAATTGCTTTTGGGTTTGTACTCATATAAGAACATTCTAGCTGCTTTATGGAATATAGCATATATTCACTCATAAATAAACTTTTATTATATAGATGTTATGTGCCAGGAACTGATCTACTTATCATAGGATTCAGCAGTCAGTAGTATAGTCAAGGGCTCCGTAAACGTGGAGCTTCCATTCTAGGATGGGGGAGGATGGAAGCAATAATTTATCACTAAGTAAACAAAACAGTTTCAAATGCTGCTATGAACAAAAGGAGATAACATTTGAACTTAGATTTGAAAGATCCGAAGGCGTTAGCCATGTGAATCTGGAGGTCCGGAACCCGGCAATAGCAAGCATAAAGCCCTAGGCAGAAGCAAGGATACTGGGTTAAAGGAACAAAAAGAAGACAGGTCTGGCTTGAGAAGAGGTTGTGAAAGAGAAGGTGGAATCAGAGGCATTCAGAGGGCGGGTCCAGCCGCACAGGGCCTTGTAGGGGGAGCTGAAGGACCTGGATGTGTGGATACGTGCAACCGAAGAAAATTGAAAACAGTAAATATGTGCAAATATGCGGTGGTAATTCACTTTAAAAGGGAATTAAAACGAATTCTATGTTGCTACACTCACCCAAATTAGGTGTAATGGGTGGCTGTTAAAAGAGGGAAGATTTGGGTTCCACAAAGTGCCCAAACGTGAAAGGAGCTTTCTGTCACTTGAGATATTTTGCAGAGTCAGTAGAACGAACTTCTGCTCCGTGCAAAAGGAAGGCCTAGTTTGCCTCTAAGGGCTCCTTCCACTAAAGCTGTTGGTTCATTTGGGGAAAATAAGGTGCACAAAGGTTTCCTAAACGCAATATTGGGAGATTTTGTCAACCGCGGTTATTGACATATGTAGTTAAAATGTACCAGCAGAGGAGAAGGTAATGAGGAGGGGGCCACTGTTTCTATTGTTCTGAATCCTTATTTTTTTAATCACATGGGCTGTAGACTTTGTTTGATGATTTCTTACAGGTAACATAATTCTATCTTGTTTTCATTAGGTCAGAGACCGAAAAATGTTGCATTTTCCTACAAAAAATACTATTTTGTTTTTTAAAAAGATTTTATTTATTTATTTGAGAGAGAGACAGAGACTGCATGCAGGCCATGAGCATGAACGTGGGGGAGGGGCAGAGAGTGAGGGGAAGGGAGAGTCTCAGGGAGAATCTCAAGTAGACTCTGTGCTGGGCACTTTATCTCATGACCCTGAGATCATGACCTGAGCCAAAACCAAGAGTCGGATGCTCAACCAACTGAGCCACCCAGGTGCCTCCCCAAAATACTATCTTAAATAAGATAATCATGCTTTAGAACAGAAAAAACAACAACAACACATTTTTAACATTCTCAAGTAAAAGCACTAAGGGCTTTTGTTTTAGTTTGTATTTTGAACCTTATATATTTAATTTATTTTTCTAGATTGCACATAGCTTTTACATTTGTTAATATGTTCAAGAGGGGCATCATAATCTTCCTAAGATGACATTTGTTATACAGCTGGTCATGTATTTTTAGTTAGAGTTACATAGAAGTTATGTTTGGGGTTGTACATGGGTTGGCCATAGATGACTAGTTCAAGCAATGGGTACACAGGGAGAAGGGTTAGTTCGCGTGTACTGAGTATCTCCTTATGGGCATACTTCAATACCTTACCACCGATATTAAGATAAAGATAATAGCTTTCATCTTGTCTTGAGCAATCATACCTGCACTTGACCCCGTGGCCTCTCTAGCATCCTTTCGCACAAAGCAGAGAAAGCATCAATCCTAGCTTAGTTGAATTACTTGTTTTGTTAAAATTTATACACTACTATATTTAAGTTTTTGGTAAGAATTTTATAAAATGTAAAGATCTGAACATTTAAATATCTTAATCTATCTTTCTGTCTCAGTGCAGGAAATAATTGAGGGGGACACTTCTTCATCTCTAGTGATTACAGAACCTTCAGGATCCTGAGTCAGGAGCGAGGAGGCATTCATAGGTAGGCTCCCTTTGCCTGAGTATTTTAAAAAGGACACTTGCCAGTGCTTTAATGTGGGGCTGTGAAAAGTTATGCAGTCCCTACTTAAAATACTGTCTTGTATGAAATGACATTTATATAGGTAGGAAACATGGCATTTTGACATAATGCAAAAATAGTTCCTTCTGAAGGAATGGGTTCCTTAAGAATTTTGTGGACAAAAGAATTTCTTTAGGACTGATGGATTGTTTTTAATAATTTTAGTTTTCTGCTTTTGTAACTCCTGCTGCTCCATTTTTCAGAATTCATTTAGTTTTACATTAGCCTGTGTCCATTTAGTACAAGATCAGTATAACATTCTTTTGCCAGATCATCAACTTTTAAAGGATTCATCTTCACTAATAAAACAAAGTGGGGGATTATGTCAATTAACCAAAGAATTGGAGCAAAGACTGAACTTTTCTTTATGCTTTTTTAAAAGGCATTTTGAGCTGGACTGCACTATTGCATTCGAACTGTAAACAATGGGTTTATGGCTTTGGTAAAGCACATTTTGTATTTCCCTTTACTGGCCGACAGTAGTCCGGAGAATCTCTCCATACCTAAGTGAAATATTGCCACAAAGTTTACATTGTTAATCTCATGCATTGAATTATTTTAAGGGAGCTCACTGGTTTAAAAATTAACAAAATAAAACAAACAAACAAAACCTGAAAAGCTAATGTAAAACAAAACACTTAAACCCAATTCTTTTTTTTTTTTTAATATTTTATTTATTTATTTGACAGAGAGAGAGAGAGAGAGGGCACAAGCAGGGGAAGTGGCAGGCAGAGGGAGAAGCAGGCGTCCTGCTGAGCAGGGAGCCCGATGTGGGGCTCGATCCCAGGACCTGGGATCATGACCTGAGCCAAAGGCAGACACTTAACCGACTGAGCCACCCAGGCGCCCCTAAACCCAATTCTTTTATAGGTATAAGCAATGGCTAATTTATCCAATTTAAATATTTACCTTGGTTTCTCTATCTTGACATTTAAATTGTAGTTTCGTATGCTTCCTTAAAATAATTGCATTGCTCCTTGTGCTATCATCTATACATTTTATTCCTTTTGTTGCCTTGAATTTCTTAGATTGTAAGAGAAAAGAGGCAGGGGTCTTGACTTTTGTATGATATGCAGCTTGATGATATGAATTGATTATGGATAACAGCTATAAATGGTTTTTTTTGTTTGTTTGTTTTCTTGAATAGTTAGGACTTGAATATAATCTTCCTTGTCCATGAGGAAGTTTTCAAAAGGACTTTTGTCCCTGTAAAGTGAATAAGCTTCTATATTTGCCTGTAATATTCTTCTCTTTGTGAAAAATTTCAGCTTTTAAAAATTAAATCATGGAAGAAGGTTGCATAGATTCATGCTCCCTGTGCTAAAATTATGTTAGAAATGAAAAGTGCCTGAAAACAGAGATAATACAATGCAAATTGGTCTTTGCATGTCATTAACCTGACATCTATAATGTGCCTTGCTCAATTTCAATATTTAATAAGTGTCCAATTTCTTAAGTATGAATAAAAATTAGAAACAATAACAAGTAAGTTACTTTTCAATAAATAGACATGTCCTCACTGATTTAAGAATAGTAATTGGGTGTAGCACATTAACTGAGTGGCCTAGAGCAATTTTATAATAATCTTCCAAAAGCTTAGGAAAAAAATCAACACTTTATTACTTTTAACACACTGCAGTTACTGCTTCTCTTAATTCATTTTAGTGAGCTGTCAATAAATTGCACTCTATTAGATGCTGAATTTAATTAGCTCCAGGGTCACAATTTATGTGATTTCTAAGTTGTGTGCTATTTACAATGTCTAGTAAATGTTACCTATGGCGACATAAATATATTTAATCTATAGCCAGTAGTGGACAATTATTTTTCATTCCTCCGGTATTAAGCATTCAATAGTACTGTTTCTGATTATTTTCTGGACTCTTCTGCTATGTTATGTGGGAACAGGACTAGCTACATAATTTGTGATTCCTAATGCAAAATGAAAACACAAGGCGACAACACTGGAGAATGAGAGCAGAGTGCTTTTGAGCTTAGTATCTTGTGAGACTGCATGAGTTGTATACATCCATGAAGCCAGCCCTCTGGGCAAGTGTAAAATAATTAAATTTAAAATAATATCTCATATGCAAAATTACATTCTTTGCCAATACTGTGGCTGAATGTCAGAGATTGGCCTACTACTGATAAAGGCAGGAAGTCTGCCTTCTCTGACTTTCAGCAGAGTTGACTTGGGCGTGTGACCTAACCAGACGCAGTCCTTAGGAAAAGATGGATTGTCCTTTGATCTGAAGATCTGTATCCCCAACTAGTAGAATTCAGTACCACACAGTGTTTTTGAGTTTGTATATCTTATTCTGAGTCAAGGGCCTATTCCAGATAATTGAACTTTTCTTTGGAATTGTGATGTGGTGAGAAATTCTGGCTGTCTGCCTACTCTCCCTTCTTCTGTCCTTTTTTTTGGTACTAGGAAACTGGCAAGATGCTATGCTGAAAAGCTGCATTTACAATCCTCCTTGAAGACATGTGTGACTGATACATTTTAAGTAAAGTCCCTCTGCTATTTTCTTTGTCCCCATCTGTAACAACAGTGAAGGCTGAGGTTCCAGCAGTGATTTTTGAACCATGCAGCAATCTTGAGGATGGTAAACACAACTCATGGTGGAACAGAAAGGCAAAATCATCTGCTTTCTCAATGACTTGAAAGAGACTCTCAACTAGCCCAGAACTGCCTGCATGAATGAATAACACTCTCATTTATTGAAATTTCTGCAGCACAATTTCTTAGTTGCAGCACAATTTTGACTGATAGAGGACAAAACATTTCTTCGTGTGTGTGTGTGTGTGTGTGTGTGTGTGTTCTACTAGATCCTACTTCGGTTGTGGTAACAACGCGTGAATTTAAAGTACCTATATGATAACAAAAAACAGAAAAGTTATGAAAGACAAAACTCCACTTCATTTTATGAGAGTGTCTTAAAATCTGACAATTGTTTCCTTTGCTTGTTCTGTACGGTTTGATTGGAGTTTTTATATTTTGTTTTTTGTTTCTGTGTGTGGTTGTCCATTTTCATAGCTTCTTGCAACTTGTAGATTATGCTAGTATTTGTTCATTCATTTAAGCAGTGTCATACTAATGACATACTAATGACAAAAACAATATGATACGGCATTTTCCCTGAAATAACTCACAGCTTAATGAGAGATCAAATATGTAAAAATAGACTATAAAGTTCAACCTGGTAAGAGATACAATGGAAGGGGAAATGATATGGATCTCTGATTCTACTGAGGCAAATGTCTACATAGGTCCTGGGAAATTTAGGAGGGCTAAAAATATCCACTCTGAAATACCTTGCATACTTCTGGAATTCCATGTCCCTCAGGCCCACTGCTAAAAAGATAAAAAGTTTGTTCTTTGACTTTTTCCATCCCTTGGAATAAGAACATTAGATTTAGTTCATGTATTATGTCCCCGTTACATAAAATCTAGATCTTAGATTTTAAAAATTAAGCTCTATATTTAAAATAAAAGATAGAATTCTTTTATTTCAAGAAATGGAGAAGGGGCCATAAGTATTAGTAACATGCAGTGAAACCTATAGATTACACCTGCCAGCAGGTGACATTAGTTTTGAAGTCACTCTTGCCTAGGGAGTATTTGTTTACACTCTAAATTTCATACTTAGTGTTTCTGCCATTCATTCATTTTCAATATTTTAGTGGAGTCGTGTCCAGCTGAGATAATACATTTCTTTCTCAACAGGAGTCTGTAGTAGACTGCTGAAAAGTATAATTTCACATATGTATGATAAAAAAACAAACAAAAAAACAGAAAGCAAAGCTGCATTTGATAAGAAGTGGGCTAGTGCAGGCTTCAAAGAGAGGATGTAGCCTTTATCAGTAGATAAAACTTCAGTAGCTACTACCCTCTTAATTTAAAAAAGCAAAAGATTTACGATTTCAAAACACTTCTAGATGCATGGAGTATCAAAAAGCAAGTCAAATAATGCAACCTACTCAGAGCTTCAAATTCAAAAGTACAGTAGACAAACTAAAATAATAAATACTTAGCCTGTATGCTGAACACCTAAAGTGTTATAAAAAACTTTTTTTCTGATTATATCTATGTACACACACACACACACACACACACACACGCATTCACTTTATACACATGCTTGAAAACTTGGAAAACACAAAACATGAGGAAGAAAATTAAAAATATATATATATAATTTATCTATGACCTAGAAATAAAATTCTATGAATAATCAGTTATTTTTAATGGGTCAATATAAATAAATCCTTATAAATATGAATGTACATAAATTTACAACACTATGATCCAATGGTGTATAGGTTAACACTAACAAAAGTTGATAATTCAGTTTTGTTTTGTTTTTCCTTTTTTAACACTTTGGTAGAGTTCTGGGAACAAATAAAGCATATGCAATCTGAACATAATCTCCTTTTTTTCCTCTACTTCCAGCCCCAATATATTTGCTGCCTCTGGGCTTCATGGTAGTTTGTGCCTTCAGGTGGATGAGTATAGGCAAGTGAAGCCTGGATTTTGTTGGAGTTACATGGAGAGAATTGGTTACTGGAAGTCTTGAAAGAAGTATGGAAGATGGAGCATCATGGGAAGGTATTGGTTCTCAGAGAATTGTAGAAATCATAGGGACATGAATATATCTGGTTTCTCTGGGCACAAAGCCATCCAGGGTTTCTCTGGGCACAAAGACCAGAGAGGATTCTTTGGTGGCGGTGGGGGGTGTTTCAGAGAAGCCGGAAAACCTGCCTTTTTATTCACTACTGGCCTATAAGAGAAGTGGTTGTTTTATCTCCCAGCCCCTGTGGAACTCTTGTTGCTTAGTAACAATAACCATACTTATGACCCTGGAGCTCAGCCTGGTAAGTTACAACCCATCTAAAATGGAAAGCACTCAGAAAGAGTGATCATTCTGGTCAGAATAACATTTACCCAGCAAAACTGCAGCATGAGGTGAACAACCACTTGAACGACATATACTAACAAAAGTACATATTGAAAGGAAAGTTTCACACCTAAAATAAAATAAAATAGGATAAAATAAATGCTTAAAATGAAAATGTGATTTGTCATCCAAACAATTTAATAGTTGATTTAAAGATACGATAGTCACTTGATATCTGAATCAGGGATCTGAATCAAACGAGGTGCAAGAAATAGCTCCAAGATAAAGGCAAATTATATAGAGGTAGAAATCATGAGAAAAGAAAAAGAAAAAAAGATGACATGAAAGATAGTTCCTGGTGACCTAACAAGCAATTAACAATTAACATAGTTCGGGGCGGGGGGGGATAAATGTTAGAAGCAATAACAAAGAAGTGATAGAAGAAAATTTTCCTGAGGTAAAGAGAGATCTGATACCCATTAAAGATGTTTACCAATCTTCAGACTGAACTGAAGAGAAATGGTACACACTTAGTTATAACCTGCTAAATTCCTTGCATGCTAATGAGAAAGAAAAAAATATTGAGCTTTTAGGCAAATAGAAAAAAATAACGTAAACTGGCATTGGACTTCTCATTTGCAGCCCTGGAAGGTAGAATACTAAAAGCATCTATGAACTGCTAAGGAAAAGGGTCTGCAATCCAAGAATCCTTCTATGTTAACTTGCCAGGAAAAAAAAAAAATTGAAGATATGTAACAACTCAGAAAATACATCCAATTAATCCATTGAAGAAAATACTTAAGGAAGAGTCTTTGGGCCAACTGAAAAAAAAATGTGAATTAGAAAAAGACTTCAAGATATGAAAGAAGAGAAAACAGTGAGCAACTACTCTTTCTCTCTTACCTTCTTTTAATATAAGGCTAAATAAATAGGATACACTAAGAATATGTAATATCTTTCCTAAATAAGGACTCGTAACAAAAGGGATATGCAATGAGAGACCTTCTAATATTGATATATGCCTAAAAGCAGTAAGTAATTTCAGCAAACTTATGCATTAGTAATGACTTGAAGGTCAGAGAGGGGAGTGACAAAAACATTCTATCTCATTTTTAGAGGTGAGGCTGAGAAAAGAGCAGAAGAGAGAAAAGGTGAAAATCATCTAAGTGTTTCATCATAATGTGGTGAGAAGTAAATGGAAGGCTTGGGGGTAAAATGGTCAACTTTTTTTTTTTTTAAGTAGGCTCCCCGATGGTTCAATGCCAGGCTTGAACTCACACCCTGAGAACAAGACCTGAGTTGATATCAAGAGTTGGATGCTTAACCAACTGAGCCACCCAGGCACCCCTAATATGGTCTATCTTGATGTGAGAGATGGGCATTTTGTGTTCAATGAATAACTGTAAAATATATATTTTATTACTAGGTCAGGGGAAATAATTTAAGAAAAATGGAAAGACTAACAGTGAAGTTAAAAAAGAAAAGGAAAAGAAAAACAGAGAAAATAACAATGTAAGTTATATAAACACAGAATGAAGATTAAGAACTAAACCCAAGTGCATATAAATATACCTCAATGTATGGCTTAATTCTATCAATCTTCAAACATTTGAAGTTCCCGAAATACATTTATCAAGTTTTCTTAAAACCGGAAAGCCAGTAAAACATTTATAGAATTATTATAGAATCAGAAAATAATGTACCTTAATGGGTGTTATAGAAAAGAAATATTAGAATGGTATGGGTCATTAGCATATTTATGTGTATATATTAGGATATTTATGTATGATTCTATTCTAGAATCTTGATTTCTGGACTTTAATTATCTAGAACGATTAGTTTCTTATTAGCACTGGAACCATATAAATGACTGGATCCTGGACTGCTGAGAAAGTTCTCTATTAATATTAATAGTATTACACTGTTAAAAGGTGTCAGTGGTCCAATTTTCCTAAGCACATGATAAAAACAAAATAAATCTCTATTGAAGTGATGTAAGGTCTGTTTGTTTGGCCAAAAAAAAAAAAAAAATACTGTCCAAAATTATTCTTCATAACAAATGGAAATAAATACATTTAACTTTTTAAAAATTTATGTATTTATTTATTTACTTTTAAGATTTTATTTTTAAGCAATCTCTACACCCAACATGGGGCTTGAACTCACAACCCCCAAATCATAAGTCACATGCTCTTCCAACTGAGTCAGCCGGGCACCCCTACTTTTTTTTTTTTAGATAAATTTTATCAGAAAGTCCAGGAATATTTATATGTTCAAGTTTGCACCTATTTATAACTTCAAAGAAGATTTCCATGAACTTATGAACGCTTAGGTGTAAAAAACAACAGAACATGAATTTTTCTTGTATTGTTGAGCTCAAGTTGTAGAACTTTGTAAATCTGTTGGAAAATAGTTCCTTTGATTTAATATTAGCATATATTCTGGAGCTATTTAATGAGGCAATAAAAAACAAGCAAAGAAAATGTATAATGGAAGGCTAGAAACCACAAAAGCAAAATTCTTGATTTGGCCACAATATTTTAATTCCCAAAATTTCACTGACTTAGAGCTCTCGACTCTAGAGGAATCTAGAGGATACTCATATGTGCATATTTTTGGAATTTGTTTCCTTCCAAGTTGACAACGTCAACTTTGAAAATTTTTACATATTTGATTTTCACAATAATTTTATCAAGTAAGGTTAAAAATTAGTAGCCTCCTTTTACAAGGAAAGAAACAAAGGAATGGAGACTTTATCCACCACCGTTACATACCCAGTGACAAAATCAGGACATGGAACCCAGGTGTCCTGAATTCTTATCGTGTATATTACCCACACCAATTTGATTTTATTTTGAATATGAGAGAGAAGATCAATTCTTTTTCTATCTGCTTGTATTAACCTAGTTTTTATTCAGATTTTATGCAAACACATTTTTAAATACTCATCTTCCACTTCTAAAAAAATGGTTTTGTTTATTAATTCAGACCTTTTCAACAAAGTATTTTAACACAATTTTTATAGAGTTCAAGACTAGGGGCGCCTGGGTGACTCAGTCGGTTAGGCATCTGCCTTCGGCTCGGGTCATGATCCCGGGGTCCTGGGAGGGAACCCTGCTTGGGGCTCCCTGCTCGGCGGGGAGCCTGCTTCTCCCTCTCCCTCTGCTCCTCCCCCTTGCTCTATCTCCTGCTCTATCTCTCTCAAATAAATAAATAAAATTTTTTTCTTTAAAGACTAATAATCAGTATGGTAAGGACATTTTGTTGGCTGAATGAACGGTTTTGTTTGTTTTGGGAAGTGAAGGAACAGGTTATGTATCACAAATTTATCAGAAGACAAAAAAGTGACAATTTGTAAGTATAAACAGTTTTACATGAAATGCAATTGGAAGGAAAGTGATGAAGGTGTAGAAGACATACATGCTGTCTTAATATCTTTCTTGAAATATTTATGTCATTTTCCTGTATTTCAACTCCTGAAGCAGAATTACTAACAGAGCACTATTTTATCAACAATAATAATATCTAAAAATTACTGGCATTTCAAATATTTTGTCCAAATTGCGCACAAAAAATACTGGTTCCTTTACAGCAGGTTTTCCCTTTGCAATTACCATTGCAAAGTCAGTGACTATATTCACAGGCGATTTGTCCAACCACTGCCTTCCACCACCTTAGAAAATAATTTTTAGGGGTGCCTGGGTGGCGCGGTTTCATCTCAGGTGATGATCTCAGGGTCCTGGGATCCTCGGGGAGCCTGCTTCTCCCTCTCCCCCACCCCCCTTATGCTCTCTCTTGTTCTCTCTCTCTCTCTTTCTCTCTCTCTCACATACATAAAATCTTTTAAAAAAAGAATTTTTAGAAAATTACTTATGATTTTAAGTCATAGGTTTGCATTTCACCACCAAAATATCACCTGTGGAAATGCAAATAGTTCACAGTATTTAACCAACATAAAATGCTTATTAAAAGAAAGGGAATATAGATATTTCTTTTTGAAAACAAACATTTATCTGCAACAAACAGGGTTCTCATTTTCTAAAGATCTATCTTCTCTGAACAAAGTAAATGGGAACAGACCAAAATATCTCTTCTACCCAGAATATTTTCTGAGTAGCAAAAAGAATTTATAGACTTTTAACTGTTAATCTCCAAAGAAGACATGAAAATGTTAGATGATGATGTGGTTACAAATTCTACTCTAACCTATAAATGTCTCGGGAATTAAAAGAAAAAAAAATGATTCACTTCTACCCTCAATAGCATAGTATTTTTATAACCAATCCTTGCCCAATATTAAATTAAAAACTAAAATCCCGAGTGTTCTAGAGACACAAAGGACATACAAATACATACAGCTTCTATGAAACAGACAAGCACAGTGGCATTTTAAAGTCAAACTTTATGTATGTGGGCTAGAAATGAAGGAATGTAAATACTCTGTGTTCTAATTTGCATCCATTTGGAAATCAGAAATGGAACCTCATAAATTTCATATTAAATGACACATAAATATCATAGGTTAGAGGACACATTTTCAATGCAATATTATGCTCTAAAAGGGAAATTCACTGAAGCTGGTGAAATGAATAGAGTTAATGCCCCAAGTATTAAACTGGAAATATAATCTATAGATATTTAAAGTAGACTCTAAATAGCCCACAATATTTTCTGCAGAAGATGTAGGCAAGTTTCTAAATGTGGCAGCAGTATTATGTTCAGTCAACTTTCTTCTGAGTTTCAGACAGACCTCCAGAGTTGAGAGGGCTAAGCATTTTCCTAGAAATTCCAGAAGCCAATCATCTTCTGAGAGTCACAGCTTCTTGAAGAATGTCAGCCCTATCACCACTTCCTCACCCTCAGTGTCTTTTCTCCCCCCACCCCCTTCACCCACCGGAGTTATGTCAGAGGAGCTTTGATTAATAACCAGAAGAGTTGCCACTGAGTTCAGGAAAGGACAGAGTTGCGCTTATCTCTAACACTAGTGATCTAATATTTCCCCCTCCATGATGTCTGATAAAACAACTTCACAGTTATACATTGTCCTCATGGGTCATAAAACAAAGGCCACCTAAAACGTGGCCTGAATGGAGTGAACCACCTCTACTCTGCCCCCAGGGAACTCTCCTTTCCAAAATCCATTTTCACCTCACAATATTACACAATCCGGATTTATTAATCGTGACGCGTCAGACCAGGTTAGAGACTACAAGTTGATTTGTTCCATGTAGAGTCATAGTATTACTTGCACAGGATCTTATTTTTCTTCTCTTGTTCCCTCCTTTTTCTTTTCTCTACCATTCTCGGATGTTCTTCATTGTCTATTGTCTCTCCTCATGAGGCCTTTCTTCAGACAGCAGATCACAGAGGAAGGCCGCCGCTGTCTTGGGTGATAAGCGGTCCCTCGTTTCTCCTGAGACAGTGCCCTTCCAAATTCTTCATCATACCCTGCTTTTTGGCTGTATTAGCATTATTTAGAAGAGTACCTTTGAGATTCACTGTAATGCTGCCCTCAGGGCCTTTATCCTCTGTCTTAAGGTGAAGCTATTTCATAAAGAAATCCTTTCAACTCTTCCATTAGAAAACCGTCTTTTAAATGGGGTTCAGACCTTTTTTTGATATGAATTCAATTCTACAATAAAGAAAGTTACTTTCATTTTTAAAAAGTGTGAAGAGTAAGTCCCACTGGAAAGAAAATCCTCTCATTTGGTTTAAGACAGATGAATAATAAAGAGAGAAAAAGATAACTGGATTGTTAAAATTTGACTGCAAGGAGAAGATAATTTCAACTCGAGAGCTGTCAGCACAGAGCAGAAGAAGGATGATAAAACAGGGATCAGAGATACCCGAGGCAAGTGAGGGTTTTGAATGAACAACTAATAATATTGAACAACCTGTGGACATTTTGAGAACACTAAGAAGGTCGTATCTAAAAGCATTTTTCTTTACACTTTGTGTTCTATGGGATCTGAATATATTACTAACAGTAATTTATACAGGTGTTCAAATAGTCTTCATTTATCGCTAAAACAATATGAAAAATTGAAACCAAATGACAGGAAAGAGATGTGCATATGAAAATTGTTTTATGCTTTATTAAAAGTTATTTATATGTAAACAATTTTATATATAAACACTATTATATCATACATACTTTTAAAATAAGTCTTTGTTTTTCTTTTTTTTTTTTAAAGATTTTATTTATTTATTTGACAGAGAGAGACACAGCGAGAGAGGGAACACAAGCAGGGGGAGTGGGAGATGGAGAGGCTCAGTGTCTATAGGATGCTGGTGTTAGGTGATAGATTTATCCCACTCCATCAGTACAGTCTCAGAAGAGCTCTTTATGCCTCCACAGTTTCTTGAAGGTTGGGACAAATTTTCTGATTGACTTCTAGATGTTAGCATCATCACCATCATACATTTTTCTGATATGTGAGCCTCTTTCTTTCACTACTCTGGTGAAGAGTAGTGAAGACTTGGGGAGGCACCCCAAGTCTTTGTTTTTCTTTTCTTTTTTCTACTGTCTCCCCTCTGTTTCCTTCTCACCCAATCGTCTCTCCCCACAACCATGTTAACAACCTATTATGTATTTGTAGTATATAATATACTTATAACCTCCCAGTTTTTCTTACAAGATTTTCATTGTTCCCTTTTTTCATTAAAGCTAAAATCCATCAAGAATTTTTCTTTTTTGGGGCATCTGGGTGGCTCAGTCAGTTAAGTGTCTGCCTTCGGCTCAGGTCATAATCCCAGGGTCCTGAGATCGAGTCCTGCAGCATCAGCCTCTTTGCTCAGTGGGGAGTCTGCTTCTCTCTCTGCCTACCGCTCTCTCTTTCTGTCAAATAAATAAATAAAATATTTTTAAAAAAAGTTTTCTTTTTTCTTGGTCTAAAATAAGGACACAGTTTTATTTTTTTCCAGATAGATAGAAATTGTACCAGCTCAATTTTATAACCCTGTCACCATTTCCCTTTTCACACTGAGTAGAATGGCCATCTTGGACAAATACTCAATTCTTGTGTAAACTGGGATCTATCTCTACATTATCTTATGTTTCAGTGACCTGCTTGCTATTTATTCTGCTTCCAACATCACATTGAACCTGATTATACTGGTGAATTCGTTTTCTATTGCTTCTGTATCAGATAACTGAAACTTGGTGAATTAAACAATACAAAGTTTGTATCTTATAGTTATGAGGACAGAAGTCTAACATGGGTCTCACTGCAGTAAAATCAAGGTGTTGGCAGGGCTGTGTTCCTTTCTGGAGGCTCTGGGAAAATCCATTTCTTTGCATTTTTCAGCTTCTAGAAACTGCTGGAATTCTTATTTCATGGAGTTCCTTCCTCTGTCTTCTAAGCCAGCAACAACAGGTCAAGTCATTTGCAGCCAGCCATCTCCCTGGTTCTCTGCAGCTGAAAAGTTCTCTACTCCATTTAAATAGGACTGTAATGCTATCCTCAGTGCCCTTATCCTCTGTCTTAAAGTCAGGCTATTTCATAAAGGTTTATGTAATTAGGTTGGGTGCACCTGGGTAATCCAGGATAATCTTTCCATCTCAAGATCCTTAACTTTAATCATACCTGGGAAATCCCTTTTGCCATGTAATATAACATAATCACTGGTTGTGTAGATTAGGGGGCAACTTTTGGGGGTTGTTATTCTTCCTACCACAAGTGGCTTTGGGTTAAGTTCTGATATCTGGTAAGGCTAGTATCTGACCTGCCCCATCACTATTTTGTTTCATGCTCTTTTTTTTTTTTTTTTGCGCTATTTTTTTGAAGATTTTATTTATTTATTTGGCAGAGAGAGAGAGAGAGAGAGGGAGAGAGCACAGGCAGGGGAAGGAGCAGAGGGAGAGGGAGAAGCAGGCTCCCCACTGAGCAGGGAGCCCGATACAGGGCTCAAACCCACGACCCTGGGATCATGACCTGAGCCTAAGGCAGACGCTTAACCGACTGAGCCACCCAGCCCCCTTCCCCCCTTTTTGTGCTATTATTCAGAATTTTTTCTTTATGTTTTAAGAGTCTTTATTACAAATCTAGAAATAAATAATTATAGTTTTAGAATTGCATCAACTATGGGAAACTTATCTGCATATTTTCCAAATTTTACAACATAAAATGCCATGCATGTGCATTTTTTGGCCCTGGTAACGGTAAGCAGAGGAAAATCTTTGCACTTGATATGATTCCAAATCACTTCAGAAAAAACAAAAACGGGAAAAAAAAAAACATGTATGTGTAATTATAATCTTAAGTTTTCATTAAAATATAGAATAATTTTTGTTGTAAATCTTCAAGGTCTTTACCCATCACTTTCGGAGGTAAAAGTGGAGCAGAATGGGACTATGCACACAAAACACTCTACAGCCACACATACTCTTTTCCAAATAAAGTGAGCCATGCTTGATTTCATCTGACAGCTATCTTTTTTTTTCATTTTTTTTTTAAGATTTTATTTATTTGTCAGAGAGAGACACAGCGAGAGAGTGAACACAAGCAGGGGGGATGGGAAAGGGAGAAGCAGGCTCCCCGCTGAGCAGAGAGCCTGATGTGGGGCTCGATCCCAGGACCCTGGGATCATGACCTGAGCCGAAGGCAGACGCTTAACGACTGAGCCACCCAGGCGTCCCTGACAGCTATCTTTTTGTGTGTGTGAAGAACTAGATAGTATTTGGCTGTCACTAAAAATTCTGTCCAGCTATGAGAAGTATACTGATTGGAAGAGTTGGGCTAGGGGAATATTCTTGCCAAGATAAGAACAGAGAAAAAGCCAGTCTTCTTAATAAGGTAGTATTATTGTGCACACTCACACAAATACACATAAATATATGAATTGAAGCAGGATTTATTATTTATTTATTTATTTATTTATTTATTTATTTATTTATTTAAAGCAGGATCTTTTTAAATCCAAATTGACAAGAATCCAGAGCTTGCTTAGGAAGCGTACTGGTTACCTCCTTTGCACTGCTGCTTACGCCTGGCCTTACATATCTCTTATTTCAGGCACCACTGCAAAGACTAGTTCCATGTGGGCTTTGACAGCTTATTGGAGGTTCATCCTAGTTTCATGCTTGCACCTTTCAGTGTCCACATCTGGGTAACTCCTAAATTCAGGAGAATTAATGCTTGTTGGAGATGAGTCATTGACTGATGGGGAAAGGGAGCTGATGGGTAAATGTTTCCCCTTTCTCCCCTCAAATAAGTTATGATATAATCACCTAAAGGAAGTAGTCTTCCTTGATGAAAGTCTGCCAGGCTGCTTCATGACTGCCCTTAATGCTTTTATCATCTTTATACCTGATAAGTCTTTCTGGATAAAATTTTCTGATTTACCAGAACATTATTGCCTAGATAATTTGGCATGCGTTCTTTGGCCCGCTTTAATCAAAATCACTTTGAGCAATGTCTTCTATTCAAGCATTGTGTGATTCCTAACTCTTAACATTTTTTCCAAAACTTAACTACCTAAGGGAAGAGTCTTCTCGGGGTCTAGCACACCCCTTGCCGGTTCAACAAAATGCTCATAACACCAAAAAAAAAAAAAAAAAAAAGTACTGAAACCTAACTTAGAGGTTTAATGGGAATGCTTTCAAAAGGTTTAATGAAATACTTTCATGGGAAAATTTCTGATTTCTGATTATTTCTGATTATTTCTTTTTTTTTTTTTTTTTTTTTTTTAAAGATTTTATTTATTTATTTGAGAGAGAGAATGAGAGACAGCACAAGAGGGAAGAGGGTCAGAGGGAGAAGCAGACCCCCCGCTGAGCAGGGAGCCCGATGCGGGACTCGATCCCGGGACTCCAGGATCATGACCTGAGCCGAAGGCAGTTGCTTAACCAACTGAGCCACCCAGGCGCCCATTTCTGATTATTTCTTAATCAAAATCCAGAGAGTTATTGGTTCCAAACTAAGCCTCTAAGATATTTACTTTAAAAAAAAATGGTGTATAAAAATGTTACCTAGTACCTGGTCTTCTTAAGTGTTATTTTCTCTCATTTAAAACTGATGTCAAAGAAAGACTCCCAGAGTCTCTAATCATTATTTGCCTCCTGGTCGACTTGATTTCCTCAGGTTTCTGAATCATTTCTAACCACTAAGTGAAGTCCTTAGTTGGGTCTTCCCTTAGGACATAATCAGGCCATTGAATGCATTACATATTCCCACTTTAAAGAGTTTCCTGTGAGCCGACAGCATGACTGTGCCTCACAGAGCACTTTACCTGAGAGTGCTCAGCACTCATTATTCCCAAAACGCTGAGCAAATGTGTATTTAATATGGATTCCATTTTTGAATCTGAAAAAAAAAGTATCCACAATCATTTTGTTATTTCTAGCATTTGTAAATAGTTTAGACTCTGAAGTGAATTTGCATAACTATTTATCATCGCTGTCTGTGAACTATTGCTGTGTATTCACAAGGAGACATTTTATAGGCACTAATAGGGTTTCCGAGATGTGGTTAGACATGCCCTCAAGGAGCTCATAGTCTCATGAAGGAGTTTACAGTCTATGAAATTGCCTTTTTCAATTGCCTGGAAACACCAGGTACTTTGATTTCTAATCCCTCCATTTAATTTAGGCTTAAATGACATCAAAAAGAAGAAAATAAGTAAGATATTTTAGAATATTTGGAAATTTAGAAATTGTGGCTTATAAAAAGTAAGTCATTTGAAGTTTTTGATTGGATGAAATGTCTACTAGTTCCAAACAGATTTTGGAGAATTCTGATTGCTTTAAGAGTCCTACATCACTTATTTTGGGAGAGTGGGATTTAACATACATCAGCTGGCAAAAAGAAATTAATTCCTTGCATTAACATGGTTTCTATACATACATCTGCTTGTTTATTTATTTAGTAAATATTTAGTGAGTTTCTGCTATAGACCAGATGCTGTGCAAAATGCCAAGGATACAAGAGTGAATGAACAAGACAGAATGGCCTCTGCTTTCATGGAGCTTACGTTCCGTTGGAGGGAAATTATAATAAATAAGTAAACAAATATGAGAAGCAATTATAAATTATGTAAAGCAGATAAAAGGGTGATGTATTGGGTTTTATATGGCTATATTTTAGATGGGGCAATCAGGAAAAGTTCTCTAGGGAATTGACATTTAAGCTGACAAAGATAGGTAATTGAGAAAGAGATGGGCCTGGACAAAGTTCTGTGGAAACATTCCAGGAGAGGCAGGGATAACCCTGCCTGACCTTTTGGACCTTTCTAAACTGCAGTGCAGGGGGTGGGATTAGTGTTCAGAAATTATGTTGGAGATGGAAGCAGAGGCCAAATCATGCAGACCTAGAGGCCATGATGAGGAGTTGCCATTTTATTCTAAATGCAATGGGAAGCCAATGAAGAATTTTGAGCAGAATTTAGATTAATAGCAATAACATGACCAGTTTCTTCATTGTCTAAACAGGCATTAAAATATACAGAGCCTCAGCTCAGTGTAGCTATCTCTTTTGAAAGTATGAGTGGAGCAAAAGTAGGTTTTGAGAAGGTTGTGATAGATTAATACTTGACCAACAGCAGAAGGATCAATGAGTAATGAAAGCAGCTGGGATTGTATGACTCTAGATCTGGGGACATGAACCCAGTCTCGAGAAAAGGAAAGTCCCAAAGAAATTCTAGAGTGGATGCTGTGTTGGTCAAATTCCATCTTTGAAGAAAGAGCAGTTAGTGGAATTTAATTTAATTCAGAACAGATAAAAATTCTGTGTCTGAGATGAAGAAAATTAATTGGGGTGGGGGCAATGGGGAAACAGAACCACTGAGAAAGATACTTTTTTAAAAGAACAGTTATGGACAGAGTGAACTCCCAGTTGGCCTGTGAGTGAGGTAGTGTGACAGTAAGAGTGAAGTTGGGTGACACTAAGAAAAGAGGCCAAGTGTACATTAAAATGGAGAAAGGTGACTGTATGCTACCTGTCCCCATTTAAACTGTAGTTTGAGAATCTTTACATTACATTTTAACAGCTCTTTCAATCAAATTATTTGTAATAACAGAAAGTATGATGTGAAGAACGTGTAGAATAAAAGGGAGAGTTCCTACTACATTCCCCAGGTTACAATCTAGAACTCTTGGAGAGTAGGATTGTGTGAACCAGGGGAACTTCTGTTTGAAGACCTGAAGTCTTCATCATGGATACAATGGCCTAAAAAAGAGGGATTATAGTGGTTTGTTTATGTGCATCAAAATCCATCAAAATAAAAAAAAAAAAATCCATCAAAGTCAAAGTCCTTCAAAATCCTTAACAGTGTCTTCTAAGTAATGACCAAATGAGTGGAGGCTAGGAGGCCAGCATATCAAGAAACCTCAGTGCAATGGGTATAGGACTGGGGAGGCAATGAAGAAAAATGTAGAGAAATTAATCAAGGAAGAGGTGGTTCCAAGATAGTGAAATTGAAAATTAATGCAGAAAAACACAGACACATCCCAACTGTAGGAGGATCTATACAAATGATTATGTAAATGAAGTGAAAGGGGTTAAGGGTTGAGGTTTCTTACAAGTGAAAATGCCCAAAGGCATTATCTCATGTCCGTCTGGGGTTCATTACTAGAAAATGATTAGAATCAATGTGATGAAGTCAAGAGGTACCCTAATGGAGAAATTGGCTTATGAAAAACAATAACAGAATTAATGAAGGGGCTTTAACCTTTAAGTTCAATACATATTTAATTCTGTTTGTCTGGGCAAAACTTGAATATAAGGGAAGTAATTTATTGTTAAAGCCATGTAAAGTGCAATGATTATTATGCTAATAAGACTGGATAAGTAAAATCTCTTGCTTTATAAATGTCATAGATTAAAGATGGATCGTGCTGATAATTAGAGCAATGACGATTTTATGATTTTAACACAGATCATTTTACTCCAGCTTTAATTGTCTTTTTTAATTTAACAATTTTATTTTAATTATGGGGAGTCATATATAATTATTTTGAACTTCGCAAAATTATTCACGTGTACAGCAGTTTAAAGCCTTACACTAGATATTTAAATGACATGAATCTTTTCACAATCCCAGTTCAAGATTTTTCTAAAGAAATGGACAGTTTGAAATTATATAAGAGTACTTTCATAGGAGGACAATTTGCTTTAACAGTTCCTGCTTTTGGTTTTCTATCTTGAAATGAAGACTGTTCATGCGTAAGTGGCTCTCATATTTTGAATCCATTATCTCTGGTATTTGCAATTAGCATACTGGTCAGTTTTTAGTTGCTCTCAAGTCTGAAATGTTCATATTAGATAGGAGAAATTAACTCATTTGTGACCTTTAACATGAATACTGTGTATTTCCAAAATTTCACGAATTATCTTTGGAAGTAATTTAATTTTGTAAGTGAACTGGCTACAGAAAGTTGAGTTGTGTATGCAGTGTTTTGGGGGAAATGAATATTTTATAACAGATAAAAAAATCCTCCTAATTTTACTGCCTCAATATTTCATAAATCATTTCCCCCTCCTCACATTCCCTCCATCTAGACTCTAACTATCCTAATTCAGGTCCTGATTACCTTTCACATGCCTAACCTTCTGCTTTCAGTTTCTCTCATCCATTTTTTTGCCCGAGTACTGCTTACTTGTCTTTTAATATCCATTATGGAATAACTTCTTCGAATATATCTTCTTAAACTCTCTTCTCATTCTTGTGGATTCCCACTAACGAATCCTAATTTGATCATCTTATTTAACTTCCAGGGAAAATGAAGATTGCCTTACCCCTATGATGAGGTTTGATTGGCTTAGCTTTGTCAATGATTGTTTTAGGAGACACATGTGACACCTAATTCTGGCCAATGAGACATGAAGAAAGGTCTGCAGGCTACTTTCTAGGAAGGTTTCTTTGGAAAGGGAGAGAGGGAAAGAATGAATAGCAAAGAATAGCCTTTCTCTGAATGCCAGACTTGTCAAGTCTAGATGTGATTACTGGATCTGCTACAGGATGAAACCAACTTAGAAAAGGAAATTGCTAAAAGAATCACAAAGAAGCTGAGCTGGAGTTTTAGTTTGCAGAGCCTAGAGCCTGCCCTACTGATAAGCTTCTTGTCATTTGACATAATCAATCTCCTTTCTATTTAAGCCATTTTGAGTTATTTAAATCACTTCAAACTGCTATACATAGAACTGACTACAGCTGAACTAGGTGAAATTACTGGTGACAGAAACTTGGGACAAAGAATGATATGTTCTATTTCCCATTCTGTAAAACCCTGTCCATATTCCCACCAAAAGAAACAGAAGATAAGGAGAGGATATCATAAACTACCTGATTTGTTGGTGATCTAGCCAGATAGAAGAGGAAAGCAACAGTGGAGGTTTTGGGCAACTGAAAAAAAAGAAAAAAAAAAAAAGGTATGGCTTCCTGTTTCCATTTCCTGATTTTTCAAAATGTGACTTGGAAAATGAGTGTATTCATTTTCTATTGTCATTAACAAATTACCACACACTTAATGGCTTAAAACAACACATGTTTATTATCTCAGTTTCTGTGGGCCAAGATTCTGGATCTGGCTTACCTGGTCCTCTGTTCAGGGCCTCACAAGGCCATGATAAGGTGCTGGCCAGGCCTGCATTCTCATCTGGAGTCTTGTCTGGGGAGAATCCATTTCCAAGCTCCTTCTGATTGTTGGCAAAATTCATTTCCTGTGGCTCTGTGACTGAGGGCCCTGACTTCTTGCTGGCTGTCACTGGAGGCTGCCCTTAGGTCTTAGAGGTCATGTGTGGCCCCTTGTCACATGACCTTCTTCATAGGAAGTTCACATAATGCAGCTTTTTTCTTCAAGGCCATAAGGAGAGTCTCTCTTGTGTGTATTAGCAAGGCAGTCTTATAAACATATAAACTCGAGAGCATTACGCTAAGTGAAATAAACCAAACAGAGAAAGACAAATACTGCATGGCCTCACCTATATGTGGAATAAAAAGGTCAAACTCATAGAAACAGAAAGTAGAGAAGTGGTAACCAGGTGTGAGGGTATAGAACAAATAGAAAGAGGTTAGTAAAAGGGTACAAACTTTCAGCTATAAGATAAATAAGATCTGAGGATTTAATGTAAAACATGATTACTACAGGGTTTTATTTTATTTTAGAGAAAAAGAGAGAGAGCATGTGTGTTAGTGGGGGGAGGGGTACAGGGAGAAGGAAAGGGAGAGAATCTCAAACAGACTCCCCACTGAGCACAGAGCCCATCACGAGGGCTCGACCCCTCGACCCCGAGATCATGACCCAAGCTGAAATCAGGAGTCGGGCACTTAATAGACTGAGCCACCCAGGAGTCCCAATTACTACAGTTTTTAACACTATATTATATAATTGAAATTTGCTAAGAGGGTAGAACTTAAGATGATCTCATCATAAGAAAACAAAAAGATCAATGTGTGAGGATGGATGGACAGACGTGATAATTAACTAGATGGGGGGCTCCTTTCACAGTGTATGCGTATGTCAAGTCGTCACGATGTACACTTTAAATATCTTAGAATTTTATTTGTCAATTATACCTTCATAAAACTGAAAAAAAAAAAACATATCACAACCTAATCTGAGACTTTTGCCATCTTCTGTTAGAGGCAATATACTGGTCTCATGCACTCTCAAGAAGAGGGAAGGAACTATTCAGGATGTAACGCTAGGAAGTGCAGATCGTGCAGGCCTTCTTAGAATTCTGCCTATTACAATGAGACAAGTCAATATTTGAACACTATTTGTACTGTTATCTGGAAGCAAACTGGATTTCATTCTACAGCATTGGGAACTAGATTCAAGTAATGAGAAGAAAACAATTTGTGTAACTATTTTTTACATATGTTGCACAAAGTTATTGATGAAAGTTATAAAAATATATCATAAAAACCTGTATCTTTAAGCAGAAGTTGGATATAATAATGTTCAATATTTTAATAATGTTTATATTTCATAAATATGTATTTATAGCTGTCAAAACAAAATTTAAAAAAAGACCATATCCCTAAAATTCCTGAAAGAGTAATAGTTGTGTTGGCCTGATTCTGTCTCATTTAGCCTTTTTCCCTCTACCAAAACAATTATTTTTATAACTTGATATTCAATAAGGAAATTTCTTTAGATGGAGACTCTGATGTCTCCAAAGAGAATATTTTGAAATGAGTGAGATTAATGAGACAAAGTACAAAGGTAACTCTGTGGACCTAATACAACATTATCTATGTATCATTTAGGGACTGTGTTTGTATTGAGATTTTCAGTGGCAGAGAGAACCTCCAGAAATAGTTTCTACTTCTACTTTCTGCTAAACGTTCTATCTAGTGATAAGCTCATTTTAATTAACTGAGTTTGATATCGAACTTTTGTGGGCCTTGTATTTAAAGACAACCAGAGTGAACTCAGATACACTCAATGCTTTTGAATATGACCTTTTCTCAAGTGTGGATCAGCTTTATATTTGCACAATGACCTACTTTTGTTAGATGGTTTTATGAAGAAATATGCTTATCCCAGGGTTATTAAAAATAATCATAGTAACAAAAAACAAAACAACATCAGCAAACATCAGATAATACTTATGAAACCTGAGCTCTGACTTTAGAACTCTGAGTTCTAATTAAAAAAGCTGACTATGATATCTCATTTAATCTTCACACTAACTTTGCAGGGAAAGTTTTATTACTAGCTCCAATATTTGGATGAAGAAATGGAAAAAAAATTGGAGTTAGATAGCCTGCCCAAGGACACATAGATATTGTCATATTCCAGACTAATCTGGCAATCTGATCCCAAAACTCACAGCTGAACTATTATGCCATTGTTCTAAGAATGGAGATAATCTTGCCTGGGACTTGTTATATCCACTGTGAAAAAGAGACAAATTAATACAAATATGAAGGCATACATTCCTTTAGGTGGTAGATAAAAATTCTTAATAACTTAGAATATTTGATGTATTGATCATCAGGGGTGTATTGGCCATAAACCTGAAATATTTAAAAGGTCTCATGAAAACGTGCATCAGGAGTTTTTCTGTTTCTGTATTGAAGGAGATACTGGAACACTTATGTTCATGGAAAGGGATATAAATGCAAGGAGAATGGAGAATAATTAAGAAGGTGTATAATGTTAAAGGGAACAATTTAGTATATCTTTTTGAAGGTGTCCCTTCAGAATCGGCATTGGACTTGGATATTGCCTAGTGCTGTGGAATGACAGAAAGATACCATGAAATGAGTAAAATAGAAGATTCTGTGAGCCAAGATTTCTCTCCTTTTTCTATATACTCCCAAGACTAATCACCTATAGATTAAGAAGGAATCTTACTGCCAGCAATAAATTAATATTTCTAAAACCGAAGTTAGATAGGAAAATCTTCCAAAGAAAGTGTTCAGTATGCTTTAGAGGAAACCTCCTTCTGGGTGAATTTTTCACTTTTTATTGGATTGCCTTGTTTTAATGTAGACATAGTTTAAAAGTGAAAATGAAAATGCATTTAGTGACCTCTGAAGGGTGTTGGGAAAATGCACTATCATTCTGTAAATAGCTTTCAATATGAAATGTGATAGGTATTTTGGAATTGTCCAAAAAGCAATCTTGAAACTTCAAGCAAAGTTAAAAAAAAATGTCTATACTATTTGAGGGTGTCCCCCAAACTATAGGAATCTGACAGTTTCTATACAGTTTTGCTGTCTAGAAAAATAAGTCAATGCAAATAAGGAATTTTTCCCACTAGCAGTAGAGACACTTAAGAACAGAAGGGTTAGGGATGTGTAAGGTTACTCAGTGATATTTACTGAATCTTAACACTCAATTCTTAGTACTTTGTTTGTTTTCAGAATCTTTGTAACTGAGTTTGTTTTGTTAATAAATCTAAATTGTAAGAATTAGGCTCTTGATTATGACCAATAGCCCTTAAATGTTTAAGTACAAAAGGAACTTAATAAGCTAAACAGTACAAATTGGCTTTTAATGTATTGTATGGTGATGAATCTAATGGAAAGGGTTATCAGAGTGGGTTCATATCCAGTGGTATTTTTTATTCCCAGCCATTTACTATTGACAAATAATGATGTTGCCTATTTGTGTCGAAGCGAGGTGAAATGAACATTGTCAAATCTACTTTCCTAAACCCTCTAAGTACCAAAGTGCTGCTTCCTTGTGAGGCTCTTATATAATTGGTGGCACGGGTTTATCACTGTTTCTCTCCTAACTCAAATAAAGCTATTTCAACTTCTGTATAAATATAATCCTTCCTGCTTTAATATGGGGGGAAAAAAGTCTTTTAAGGACAGGCTCAGTATTTTCCTTTGGTGTTAAAAATGTAGCAATTATTGGAACAAACAAAGGGACGAACAATATCAGTTGATTAAATGAGTTTCCTTTTTAAGTTATGAAATCTGTTTCTATCGAGGGACATCTGAGAAAAATAAACAGCTTTTGAAAAAAAGCAAAGCAAATTCTCTCTCATTATATAATTAGGTCAGTGGACAGAGATTTACTCTTTGTTTTGAGGATCATGTGGATTCTGGGGTACATTGACCATTATGAAATTTTGTCTTGAGCTAATGGAAATATATTTATATTGATAATAAGTACAAGCTACATTTTGACATTCTGATTAGTAATTAGATAAAATAGTCTGAGTACATTAACAGTTATATAAAGTACATTTGTTAAACACCCCATTTCACATTTCTAAATTTTTCTCCTTAATGCCTGGTGTTAGAATCAAAGGAATTTCAGTATGAGTGTGTGTGTGTGTGTGTGTGTGTGTGTGTGTGAGTGAGAAAAGGTGGAAATAAGGCTTTGCCTAAAGTTTATTTCCTGAAAGTATCATTTGTCCTTTTTACTTCTCTCTTTGAGATATTAATACCTCTATATTATTTGCATTTCAATATTTTTTGAAGTAATTTACTGGTTTGTAGTTTCTTGACTTCCTTGACTTCTAAAACTTTTTGATTTACTTATGTGTTTCAGCCACTCACATGCATGGTTACTCCCAGGTTGCTCAGTTTTTAACATGGTTTTATGTACATGGCCTCAAACTTTGAAATCCTTTTCTCTGACTATAGTCTTTTGTCTGCCCATTCAGTCAGCCCCTTACTGCTACTAAAACATGTGTTTTGCCTTTAGGTTCAACTCTTGTCTTTTTCTGATCATCCCAGTGTAGAGTCACCCACTGGTCATTTATCTCCTAAACCATGTCCCTGTCTTTTTACTTCTGCACTCATGAATACCTTAACATTCTACTGAATTGTCTGCTTTTGATTGTAAGTTCTACTATTTGCTGCTCTAGTACCTTAGTCATGTTAGTTAATTTTTCAGTCTCCCGGTTCATCTGCCAGGTGGGGATTATAAAAGACCTAGGCTTGCTCTAAGGGTTAAATGAGATTACACATGTTAACAGTGTGGAGTGGTGCCCGGAACAGCCTGATTGATACATATTGAAATTATTGTATTCCATGACTCAACCTGACAAGTCTCAAACTGGGATAAATTCTGCTGCCCGTTTTCTTCTTAGTTATGAATAGCTGATTATTGCTGCATGCAATCTTGTATTTTAGCTCTACTACAAGTTATTATTAAAATATTATATATTATGTTATTATGTAATTTTACAAAAGATTACTATAAGTCACAATGTTTTATCATCCAAAACTAGGGCACACTGGGGAGAAAAGGAGATGCTACCAACAATTACACTGGTTCTATCTTGGGCAGAGTGTCATCCTATTGTTATTTGAGCAAAACAGCGTTCAAAATGTGCCCTCTAATTTTTTTTGTAACTTCTCTTGAGCTATTGTTTTTCTTTTAAATCAAGAGGATGTGGGCAATATGGCTGCTTAGGTAGTTGCTATGCAAGCAAAACAGTTCACAATGACCACATAAAGAGAATTTTATAGCAGTATCTTACCCACACCACCCTGTTGAATGTGCTTCTCCAACATGACCTTCGTAGAGCTTCAATCCATAATACATGCTGTTTACCTACCCCTTTTACTTCCACGATGTTTAGGTGATAAAGCCATCACTGGTTTCAGAATGTGGTCTCAGTGACTCCATAAGCACTCTATTGACATCCATTTTGTCTGCCTCCTTGGTTATATCTTAACCTCTCTCTGACTTGCACCTTGCATTTCCCTTCCACTTCTCTGGCCATTTCTTCTTATTTTATTTTTTTTTAAGATTTTATTTATTTATTTGAAAGAGAGAGAGAGAGGGCAGGAGCACAAGCAGGGGGGAGGGACAGAAGGAGAAGGAGAAGCAGACTCCCCACTGAGCAAGGAGCCTGAAGAGGGGATTGATCCCAGGACCCTGGGATCATGACCTGAGCTGAAGGCAGACGCTTAACTGACTGAGCCTCCCAGGTGCCCCTGGCCAGTTCTTCTTGACTTATACATGTTCAAGTTGCCTCAGTCTTAAAAAGAGATATCTTAAAATAGAGATATTCAAATTTTTATTTCTTAATTTTTTTACCATCTCGTATCATACAAGCTAACAAAGAAGCTAGGAAGCTTTTGAAGCACCCCGATTGATTGCTGATGGCAGTTTGGCTTAGAGTGGTAATGATGGAGACAAATTTTGGATATGTTTTGGAGTTAGTGTTGATAGGCTGTAATGGTAGGTGAGAAAGAAGGACTTGCATAATGGGCTTAGTGATAGTGACTTTTATTGAGGTGAGGAAGCTTCAGGAAACAAAGGATCTGGGTATTGAGTTCAATTTTTCAATAGTTATTAGGTATGAAAAAGTTAATGCCAGGGATGCCTGGGTGGCTCAGTTAGTTAAGCGTCTGCCTTCAGCTCAGGTCATGATCCCAGGGTCTTGGGGTCGAGCCCCACATCGGGGGTCCCTGCTCAGCGGGGAGCCTACTTCTCCCTCTGTCCCTCCCCCCTGCTCTTGCTCTCTCTCTCTTTCTCTCTCTCTCTCTAAATAAAAAAATAAAATGTTAAAAAAAAAAAAAAGAAAAAGTTAATGCCAACTAAGCAGTTGACTAAGTCTGAGGCTCAGTCAGACATAGGAAGGTAGGAAGTGTGGTGTCATGGAAGCTAAGGGAATAGTGTGTTCTGTGAGTCCAATATTGCTAATGAGTCAAGTAAGTTAGGTGGGAACAGATCCCTGATCATTGTATTGGACAACACAGAGGTAGTATGTTACCTTCCTGTTTCAGTAAACTGGTGGCCATAGTTGCCTAATTGAGTAGATTAAAAAAAAAAACTATAGGTAGGAAGTGGAAATTGTGGATTTTATACCAAAATGGTTCTGCATCAACTTTCTACTTACCATTACCATTTCCTAATTATTCATGCCCAAATTCATACCCTATTGTTTACCATTTGAACCTTTGACTATGTTATGCTTATGAAGGTTATGTCTCTCCTCTACAGAATGGCTCTCTATTAGCTGAAGTCATCTTCTTAAAGTATGGCAGACTATCAATTGTTCAATGGAGATTTGACAATTTTCTATGAATATGAAAAGATGAAACCTTTTGTTCACATGTATTTCATACATTTGAAATTTGAGATTGACTACTTTTCACAGAAATTCTATTACATCCATAATCATTGTTAAGTTTTTAATAATGGACTGTAAGTACTGTGCTGGACAGTTGGTCTAGGCTAACATTCATTTAACAGGGAGTAATTTGTCTTGACTAAGGTATTTTCATATAAATTACATTTTATTAATTAAATTTGTTAAATTTGCATTTCTATTGTAACTGGGATATTGCTTTATTGTATCCCCAACTCACAGAAATGGATCAATAGCTTAAAAGTCACTCACTAAAGCATGAAGGTGGTGATAAAATAGGATCATAAATACTGCAACACAGAATAAAGTCATAAATATAAACATTGAGTAGGATTAGTGTTAAAATAAAGGATGTGAATTTGTTCTTAGAACAAAACTTGAGCATATAGTGATTTCACAAAGTAGCAGCAAAAGAAAATTGCAAATAAGAATTTCAAAGAAGATAATCTTAAATTAGATTTGTTTAACTGGTAGCCATTTATACGGAGTTGTAGGGCTTAAACCTAAATGGTGACATGGGGGCTTCATAGCTCATGTGCCAATTTAAAACAAAGCATAGTGATCTCTGTGGTGAACTGACTGGACTTTACCTGTACAGGATGAAAAGCACAATTTTCTGTGTGAAATTAATTAATGTGTTCAAATAGAGAAAAAACCCTTAGCTATCAATGTTTAGCATTCTAAGTTTTAGTCTTTATAGTAAAAAAATGCAAGTCATGCCATTTTTTGAAGAGCGTCACAAACCAGTTAATGATAAATAGGATCATGTGAGGGAAAGCAGAACCAACTATGGGGAAAATACACTCATCAACTGACATAGTATGTCGTTGCATAATATCCCGAGGATGCACTGTGGAGCTGTCAGCAGACGGTATACTTGGCATCATTATGTTCACCTGTGGAACGTACTCTGATGTGTAAAGTGTGAATCAACACTCCGCCTATGCATATGACAGAGAAGTGCTCAACACGTTTTGTGTTGCTTATTATTGAAGAAAGGTGATACAGAAGAGATTTCTCGTTTAATTAAGGACTTTTATAAACTGAGTTATGGTGGCTATGCTGCACTGCCAATTTATGCATCTTTTTGTTCTTTAGACATTTAGACTTAAAAAAAATGTCCACTGATCTTAATCCACTGTTGAATAAAATGGAGAAAATTGTAAATAAGATCAAATTATGGTCTTGTCTGCATGTTTTTTGTGTGCTCTCTGAAAAAGTGGTTATTAAGTTATGACTCTGTTTTTCTATCCTGCTGAACCAAGACTGCACAAGATTGATGATTTTGAAATGAGATTAAGAAACAAACAAACAAAACACACTTATTCATGACCACTGAAAATGGTTGTATAGGTTATTCTTGAGATTTCGGGTATCTTTCTTAGTAACTTATTTCAGTGACAATTTAGTAAATTTGGCATATTTGGCATAGCCAGACCTATCACTTGGTGGCCAATATATGTCAATTTCAAAAATTAAGGATAAATATAAATATTTCTTAAGAAGAAAAGTTTGGGGTCACCTGGAGGGATCAGTCGGTAGGTGGCCGACTCTTGTTTTCTGTTCAGGTCATGATCTCAGGGTCCTGGGATCGAGCCCTGTTTCAGGCTCCAAGCTCAATAAAGAGTGTGCTTGAGGATTCTCTCCCTCTCCCTCTGCCCCTCTCACATACTCTCTCTCTCAAATAAATAAATAAAAATTAAAAAAAAAAAAGAAGAAGAAAACTATGGTGCAAATGGCTAGGTTACCAAGAGTTTACTTCCTGCAGAGAAGTTATTTCTTCACTTGCTGATGAAAGAAATCAATGATATATTTTAAAATATATATATTTAAATTATACATGTCCAATGCAGTAAAATTTCCTAAACACATCCAAGGAATGATTTGGGCACTTATTCACCACACTGTAAATTGAATCATTCAGTATTGAAGATTTGATTGTGATATTTTTCAACTTAGAGTCTGATGAGGCACAGAAAATGGTCCTAATTTGGAAATGGTCCATAAATCCTGTCCAAATATCTGATAACCAGTTGACAGAACCACCAAAAACCAGCTGCTATTCCCAGTAAATGCCATTTATTTAACAGGATGAAAGACTAGAGAAATATTTATTTCCGTTAATATAGGTACACATTAGACTGAACCATATGAAATCAATGATTTTCACTTGTTTTGAACTGACAAAAAATGGAAATTTCATATACCTCAACTTAATAGATAATATGAAAACCCTTCTTTAAAACATTTAGAAACATTGGATAAAATACAATAAAATACTTTGGAATACATACTTTAACTAACAAAAGAGTAAGAAAAATCCCCCAAAACTATAAAATGAAAGAAAGCTGATGATATGCATGCAAAGTGGGAGCTGAAGCTGTGGCTTGAATGGGGGTGGGGGGGGGCATTTGGTGGCTTAGGTCACTAGAATGCTCAGTTTTACACATTCCCACAGTATTGGGCACTAGACTTTGGCTAGGTAGAGACTTAGCTGGGACTGCATAAAGTCAGAACCTTTGAACTTCCGCATCTACTCCGAGGCTCTGAGAGGAGAACAACAAAAGCTTCTGAGAGTTTGTAACCAAATTCTTGCCCTCACAATGTTTTAGGCTTTCAATTTATACTGCCAGAGAAGTCAAGGACATCTAGGGCTGACAAATTCTCTATTACTATTGCCCTGCTACTAGAAGAAACAAGTGTGGGTGCTTTCTGGACAAAATACAATCTAGGCTGTACAGGGTTCTTGTAGAAAAAGTTCTCCTGAAAATGAATTCACAACCCCAAATTCCATAAAATAAAATAAGCCATGATAAATAATCAGTAGAGATAAACAGCATAATTAAACACAGAATGAACAGATATTAAAATTATAAGATATAAAATAGAAGTATATTTAAATGTCTTAAAAAATGAAATATGGGATTGAAAAGAAGCAAAAACAAGAGTCTATAAATAATCAGAACAAAATTTAAAATAAAAAAATTTTATAAGTTGAAAAATGTAATCTTGAGAGAAAATAGAAGAGTTAAACGACTAGATTAGATACAGCTGTTGAAAAAAGTGGAAACAAAAACAAGAGCTGCATAAATTATTCAGAATAAAGCACAGAGAGTTAAAGGGGTAAAATAAAATGAAAGCAATTTTACGAAATCTGGAAGAATGGGCAAGATGGGCCAACATACTTCTCAGTAACAAAAAGTGAATACAAAGAGTAGAAAAGAGATAATATGAAAGACAATTCCTGCAAACTTTCTGGAGTTGAAGAAAAACTTGATTTCTCACATTCATGAATCATGGTGAATCCTGACCAGAAAGAATAAGAAGAAATTTACATTTAGATACACTTTAATGAAATATAGAGTATTTAAGAAAAAATATGTTGTTTAAAAGCAATCAAACGCAAAAAACATATTATTTACAAAGGGTAAACTTAGTACACTAATACTAAAAGACACAGATGGCAGTGAAAGAAATTTAAATGCTCAGAGACTATAACTTGCAACTTAAAATTTTGTACCTAGTAATTAGCTGAATTTTATATCTAGACAAAGATTTATTAAGGAAATGGCAAAGAACATTCTAGAAAAAAATCACCATGAGTTATGAATGTAAACAAACTCTTACCAAAATATACATCAAATGTTATACTATGGGAAGAATGAAATCAAGTCCAGAATAAGTAATAAAAGAAGGAGTAAGATGTAAATATAAACGGTGAACAAAGAAACAGGAAATCGTGAGTTATAAAACAAATGTTTTTAGATAAAATAGTATTAATGATGATGATGAATAATTTGGCCCAAATTCAGAAGGGTCTTATCTTAGATCTTACCTCTCCACTGTATTTTTAATCTGCCATAAATGGGTTGGGGTCTAACATAAAGCTTAATATTTGTAGGTGTCTTGCTTTGGGATCCTAAAAAAGCAAACAAGGACAAGGATTTGGGATGGGCTGGTTGGCTGAGAGGTAATTCTAGAAAATAACAGTAGACAAGTGTCAAATTTAGATAGGGAAGAGAGGAGGCAATAAAGGGTACATTAACAATTAATAATACATTGTGGGCAACGGTAAATTAATCCTGAGGAGTTAGGAGAAGCAGTACACAGAACACATATATCATATTTTTTTCTTCACTTGAAGTATGAGGAAGCTGAGGTATTTATATACCAAGTCCTGTCAGTCACTGGTGGAGGACGGCTAGGTTTAGGGCATAAACTCCCCAGAACTTCTGGCTGCCGGCTACTAGCACAAGCAGAGCACTGGCCAGAGAACCAGAGAAAGCCCACAGCGAAGAAATGCAGGTGGTGGAAGCTGGGAGGATCTTAAGGAGACATTAAAATGGTAAAGGTGGGTGGATGTAAGGAATTACTGTTTGTTTTAATTTTTAAACCACAGTCCTCTCTTCTTTCTAGCTTCTGCCATATACCTAATGGATTATACCCTGTCTTCGAATCTAAGCTCTTCTTTCCCCTCCACTTAGTAAGGATTAAAATTTTTTCTTTAAATTTTCTGAAAGCAAAAATAACAAATCATGCTTTATTTAAATAGGAAAATATTTATGCCTTTTTCCAAAGGGTATTTTAGTTCATGTTTACCTAAAGGTAAAGGTAAGACTGAGAGGAAGCCTCTTTCTCCCTCCTGCTGTTTTCTACAGTCAGTCTGTATGTAACTCCTAACTTTTCCTATGTGGTCAAAGAAGGGAACTTAGATGTTAGCGTTCTGATAGTAAGGTGACATATAAAGATTTCATCCACAACTCTGGGAATTAAAAAACAAACTAGTTTGGGCGCCTGGGTGGCTCAGTTGGTTAAGTGACTGCCTTCGGCTCAGGTCATGATCCTGGAGTCCCGGGATCGAGTCCCGCATCAGGCTCCCTGCTCGGCGGGGGGTCTGCTTCTCCCTCTGACCCTCCTCCCTCTCATGCTTTCTGTCTCTCATTCTCTCTCTCTCAAATAAATAAATAAAATCTTAAAAAAAAAAAAAAACTAGTTTTATGGGTTAGTTTTAGTTTTATCTCAGAATGGGAAGAAGCTACACAACATTCTCTGCCACTGACTTATTGGTCAGGCTGAGCATGTGATAAGAAGCAAAGGAGTTTGGTGAAGTTAGCTCTAGAGTGGACTTCTGTCAACAAGAAAATTCTGGGATTGGAGGCTACTTTTTGGAGCCCAGCTGAGCATCACAATCAGGGCTTGAGATACAACAGAAAAGTGACACTAAATGTTTCTTCCAAGAAACACTATGTTAGATTAACAGTGAATCATGTTACTTATTTTTTTCCTAAGATATCCCTTCATTCTCTCAGGCGAATTTTCAAGAACATTTCTCTATTTTTAAAAGTTAACTTCCAACACTTCCAAGATAAGATGTGCCATCCTGTACGTTCAACATGTCAAGTGTTAAATGTGTGTGCGTGCGTTTGCACGTGCAAATGTCTTAACAATTTTTCAGTTGCAAGTGACAAAAACGCATTTAAACTAAAAAGGCCAAAAGGAGGATTTTTCATCTCATATAATTGGTTGCAGGGAGGTTGTCCAAGGAGTAAACCTTACTCAGGCACTACTGGTTTAAGGGTTTCGAACAATGTTAGGAGGCTAATCCTCTCACTTTCCTGGGGGAAATAATCAGAACTAATTATTTCTGATGCTTTCCTCAGAGTTGGAGTCATTGTTACGCAGTCTCCACCCATGTCATAGCAAAGACATCAGGCCGATGCTAGCTCTAGGTTTCCATTATCCTTATGTCAACTCTCCTAGTAAAGAGGGAAATCTTCTTTCTCCAGTGGTCAAGCAAAAGTCCAAGCAAGGACTCTGATGCCTTGGTTTGTCTCTTCTCTTAACCATCGACGAGATCGAGTAGATGGCGCTCTCTGGTAACTGTAGGTTGGTTCATCTGCTTAGCCTTGTGCTAGTGGTGAAGAAAGGATTTCCCACACGGGAGAACTGTTCAGTTAGCTGAAGAAGGGAGAAAAGAAATTATAATGGGAAGCCAGCAATTTTATGTTGCTTAGAAGCTATGGGGTATGCATTTGAAGGTAAATATTTGAAATTGGGGTTTTGGCCTAATATAGAAGGACATGTCTTCATCAGGGTTTAAAATGAGCAAACAAAAGTATACCCAATGTTTTCAGCAGAGTAATGCTCTGTATCCTTAGCAGGAGGTTCTCATTCCAGTAAATTTTGTATATAATCAAACCTAATTTATTTCTCCTGAAGTTAATTGAAACAGAAATGTACAACATCATTATGACACCTATAGGTAACTTCTATAATACATATTATTGATTAAATTTTCTAAATCTGCTTTTATACCGGAAAGCTGAATACAAAGATAATTCTGACAATAATGGAAACAAATCCTTTTAAAGCAATCTCATGTGGTCACACATATTGTTTTGTTGTAATGGGATTCTGTTAACATCAGTATATTTCTGTAAAACGCCTTCTCAGTTCACATGATCAAAAGAAAATAGAAGGAAAATATAGTCCCCCAGTAGTTAATTAGCACATAAAAAATTGTATTTGAGAACAGAAGGAGAGAAAGAGATGTGCTATTTTCTTACCATTTCAATTCCTTTGGGCTCTTTATACTTGTTGGGTATTACACACATAACTAGATTAACTTCACTTCATGCATCTCTGATTTATTATTTTTCTGTACAATAGATAAATAAAAACATTATTTTAGGGCGCCTGGGTGGCTCAGTTGGTTAAGCGACTGCCTTCGGCTCAGGTCATGATCCTGGAGTCCCTGGATCGAGTCCCGCATCGGGTTCCCTGCTCGGCAGGGAGTCTGCTTCTCCCTCTGACCCTCCCCCCTCTCATGTGCTCTCTCTCTCTCATTCTCTCTGTCTCAAATAAATAAATAAAATCTTTAAAAAAAAAAAAATAAAAATAAAAACATTATTTTACACATACATCCTTCTATTATGGTACCCTGTTCACACACACACACACACACACACATCCCCTGCATGTGTTAAATGTTATCACGCATTCTCAGCCAGGAGAGCTGGGACAGGAGACCAACATTAGCCTTTTGGCCAGCGAGCACCAGAAGACTGTGCCGCAAATGCTCTCAGCCAAGCAGCACTCTCCTGGACACTGAAGAGTATTCTCTGATGCATGATTTCTCTACTACAGCTCTTGCCATTTACTTTGTTCTCTGAAAAAATGCCCCTGAGCTGAAATGACAACACAGAAAGACATAAAATAAAATAAAGTAAAATAAAATAAAATGCAAATTTGACGGTGAAATGTAAAGATGTAAAGGGAAGGTTTTATTGAGGCTTAAGGCACCTTGAAAGAAATAGTGTAGTGTACTGAGGATCAAATGCAGTGGTCGATCAGTGTCTGATGGCATTATAATCAGTTGGCATTGTAACGGGGATCATAAGCACTATTACAGGTTGGTGAATAGAATAATTATTATTTACATAGTAGATGGAAGAAATGCCAGTGGTATGTTGTGATTTCAGGTATTTGGAGAGAACTTTTTTAAAAAATGTAACACCTAGAAGATACCACCACAAGAAAACTAATGATGCTATGATGTTGAATCAAGTATTTTTAGGAAAGCATCCTCCTACCTATCAGCCTAAACCAGATTGTGCTTAGTTATTTAGGTAGAAGTGCTCTGAATGTTCAGAATTTCATGAGTGAAAGAATAAGGAAAATTGAGGGACAATTATTTCTGCATGCAGGGATATAAAACTGTAATTCAGAGTATTTTTTATTTCTTGTAAATAAGCAAATATGAAAAATTACTTCTTAATAATAATGACTTACATCATTATATGTTTCATATATCACATGCAATGCCTTATACCATTACAAAGTGTATAAATAATTTTTTTGTGAACCACTTGATCTTTTCAAAACATTAAAGCAGAATTCTTTTTACAGAAATGCTATTTGTGAATACTTGCTCTTCACATATAGCATTGTGACTGTTTGTTAGAATGACCATTTGCCTCATTTTTCTTTAATATATTCTTTACAGAAGCTTTGCTGAAAGCAAAATAAACCTAGAAATGACCTTTCTTAATAATGGTATTAATTACAGTCACACTCAGTCTTGGTTTAATGCAGCTATAAAAATTCTTTTCAGTAGCAGAAAAGGAGGAAAGAAATGGAACCAGGGACTCTGTAGTCTGCATTTCCTTTTCCTCCTTTCAATTTTTATGGAAAGGAAGTATCACTTTAATCATAACTTCATTATTTATCCTTAATCAAACAACACTGTAATCTCTAATTATTATTCATCTTGGTAATTAATGAAATTACATTGAAAGAATTTCTATAATATGTATAGACTACTCTCAAACTGTCCAATATAATTACTAATGAAAAAAGAGCCACAATGAAATGGTACTTCACAAGTTTTTTGAGTTCTTGTTCACACGAGGGGGATGCTGTGGATCATTGGCATTAACTAATGATGACCTGAGATCAAAGGCAGAGCCCTATGGAACTCCAGCTTTCAAGGTAGCATAATAAGTCTGAAATGTCAAATGAAATCTTCCAAAAATAAAATTTAAACCACAATAATGGCCCATCAAAACTGTCAAGCTAGCTATCCAAGTGATATATATAAGATTGATGATTTCAAAAGCTCTAGGATAGTGAAATAGTTCTAGATAAATGGCCAAAAGCAAATTCTTCAGTCCAATTACCGAAAAGTAAACTTCACCGAAGCTGTCATGCACTGTGCCTTACCTCACGCCATGCCAACAATACACAAAGTAACTGACCTTTGGGTACCAAAAAAAAGAGCCCCCCCCCCTCCAAAATAACAAAGATCAGCAAACAAAACTTAGTGCCACTTCTAAATAGCAATTTTAATCAAGAAACTATAATTCTCTTTTTATCTTATATGTGCCTACTTCCAAAGCTCTAAGTCTTGGCATCTGGAGTACAGCATACCACTGCTGAAAAAGTAAAAGCACAAAGGTACGGATTTGGCATCCAGCAGAGAATGACAAATTGTAAGAACACACAAAACCGCAGTGAAGGCCAATCCCTGATTATGTAAAATTAATTAGTATAATTCTGATCGGAACAATCCTTTCTCTGTAACAGTTTGTTGGAATTAATAATAATAAGACTTAAAAAAATTCTTAATGTATGTCTCCAACTCTACTGCGAGCATTAAAAATAGAGCTGTGAAATCTTTGTGAAGCCTGTGAGCTGAGCATTCACTGCTTCACTTCTGGGAGAGAGAGAAGGCAAAAGACAAGCTTATGGGGGATATTTAATTAAAGTCAGAAAGAACATTAAAATAGAAAAATTAGCTCAGTGAAAAATCTCTTTTCATTTCCACTAAATCAGAAACAATTTAAACACTGAAATGGAAACTGGAAGAAAAGAAAAAAAAAACACAACTTCATGATTGGTCTGGACTTTTGCATTGCGTGCTTCTGGAATTCAGACTCTGGTACTCTATTAAAGCTACTTGTTTCAATTATTCGTTTATTTGTTATTTCATTTGTGTCATCATTCTTGTATTGTTGATGTATTCTTTTAGCCATTCATTCTCACATTCACTTTTTTAATAATTTCTATTCCTTAGGCACTGGACTATACACTGGGATATATGGCATGGTGTCTGCAGCTAAAGTGCTTAAAGAGACAGGCAGATGGGCTAATCATTATGTGAAATAACATATGATACAGTTTCATATGTTAAAGAGGAGAACAGAAGTATTAAAATCTACCTGTACCTAGAGTGGTAGATATGATCAAGTAAGCTTTCAAAGAGGGAATGTTATTTGAGTCATTTCGCATGCTGGTTTGATATTTACCAGAGAATCTACAAAATCTATACTTAAACAGGAAAAATATTTCGAAGAACATTGACATTTTCAGATAATTAGAAATGACAAATTTGAGGCTTATTTTCTATTATGTTTCACATAATTGCATATTTAAGCAATAGGTAGTGAGATTTATATGTAATGAGAAAGTAGAACAAGCAAATGGAATAATAATTCTTAGTGAAACAGTGAATATATTTAAAATTATGTCAGTCTTGACCACAAGACCAACACGATGAGCGAGGTGGGTTACTAAAAGGGCATCAAACTTCCCTCAATAGTTATTTAATAACTACTAAGCAGGATGTGTTAAATGAGAGGGTCATAGTCTCTGACTTATTAATACAACTGGGATAGGTTTATTTCTTCTAAGTATGTTTAGCACACTCACATGGGGCCAAAGCCCTGAGTGGAAATCCTGAGAAGGGGACTTTTTGCCAGAGGAGATTCTGGAAGTTAATGATGACCTGTGAGATGTCACTACAGGATATTAATGGGATGGCATGAAATTGAATTCATGGGAGAAAGGCTTCTGTTAAGGACTGAAAAAGTATGCAGAATTCTAGGGCGCTGGAAAATGTTAAATTAGATTCTTGACCATTATTCTTCAGACTTGATGTGGAAAAAGATCTTAAAAGCTTAAAATACTTTATTTTCCTGGTTCATTGGGTACTTTTTTTTATTTTAACTTTTTTCTAGTACCCAACAGAAGCTTAATTTGACCAACGGATCCATTTTATGGCTGAACTACTGTATTATCAACTTATTATTTGTCTTCATTTAAAAAATGGAAGCAAAAATGTACATGAGAGCATTTGTTTGTCAAAGATGCATTTCACATTTGCTTCTCTTGTTTTACAAATATATACTTTCCATGACACTTTTCAGTTTTTACTAACAGGAAACAGATTGGAATTGAATTAGTGTGACAGGAAAATGGATTTTTAAGGAAAAAAAAAAAAATTGGCTGCATATTATCTTAGCTTGGGGTTCCCTCAGAGCAGAGACTGAAGCAAAGACTTGTTTTCATTTGCAAACATCATCCCTGGAAGCAGAAGTGAGGAATAGAGAGGAAGTAAAACCAGGAAGGAGGAAAAGCCAAACAAAGATGGGTTATCAAGTTGTCTGCTCTGACAGGTTTCCCTGGCACCTTTGAGAAACCTTATGAAACCTGTTTCAGAAGTTTCCACTCAGGGAAAAAAAAAAGGGGGGGGGAAATGTTTACTTATTGGTCCTCGTTATTCATTGTTCAACGGTAGCGGCTAACCTTTCTGGGAGGGGCACACTTACGAGTGCGAAGCGGGTTCCTGTGGGCATCCTGCACTGGTTCAGAGAAGCCAGGGGGTGGGGGAAGAGTGTCCCAGGTGGTGCAGATCTGGGTCAAGGCTGACAGCACCCAGCAAAAGAGTTGAAGCCTGTGCAGGACTAGTGATGACAAGGGCAGTTGGGATAAGGACCAAGAGGTTTTGAATTGGGATGCAAGAGGTGCCTACTACCAATGCTGTCTGCTCTTTAACACGGAGGGAAAATTATTCACAAAGCTAAATGGGCAAATTTATAAATGCTACAAAATAGATTTTGTAGTGAAATATAGCAGGTAAGTATGGCAGAGCTCCAGACTCTGACAGTGTCCCCTCATTTTCAATCGATTTTAATGATCACTTCTTCTTCAACCCATCTTTAGGGAGGAAGTCCAAATTCTTTCATCTATACCAGCATTTCTCGAACATTTGGTCTAGGCGCCACTTTATAGTCTTAAAAATCATTGAAAATCTCAAAGTACTGTTGTTAATATAGGTTGCATAGACTCATCTTTACCATATTTAGAAATTAAAACAAATTATAAAATAGATTGAATACATTTAAAAATAAAAACAATAAACATATATTACAAGTTAACAATAATATTTTTACAAAACAAACACAAAAAACAGTGAGAAGAATCTCATTGTTCTACAGTCTCTTTACAAATTTTGTTCATGTCTGGATTTATAGGAGACCACCAATTTCTCACGTCTGTTCCGTATTCCATCAGTTGAAATATCACATGGTATGTGTCCTCTAGAACACACCAGTGTACACTCAAAAAAGAATGAAAGTAAGAAAGGCAAATGATATCTTAATAGTATTATGAAAATCATTTTGTCCTTGCAGATTCCCTGGAATAATCTCACTGACTCCCAAAGGTTTCTGGATGCCACTTTGAGAACCCCTGGTCTGTGCATATATGTACAGCCCATCTACCTTTCTAATTTGATTTCCTGCCATTTTATAATAAGTCCCAGTGCCCTGCCATAGTGAACATTACTATTATCCAAACACAGCTTCTAGACTCCCTGCATCTAAGCATTCCACCCACTTTTCCCTCCCTCACCTTCTTTTACACTAACACTTGTCTAAATTCTTTCAATTCTCTTCAGCAAACTTTCCGCAATACTTTTATTTAGCAAGCTTCATTTTCTTCTTGCATAATATTTGCATTTCACCTCCCTTATTACTTTAAAGACTTCATGCCCTCTAACTGATGCTTGGCATAGTAGCTTGGTCAATAAATATGTGTTGAAAATATGATATGATTTTTTACTGGGCCATTTGCTTGTCTTATAGTTCACAGCATATGGACCAACAAACCTTATCATTTTCTCATTGATGCAATTTTATTACTGATGAATTTATTATTGTAGATTGAGACCTCAGAAACCTATAAGAGGACTCACGTCTGTGAGTACATCTGGCCTGACAAATGATATAGCTGGATCGCACATTTCTTTTGTCCTTAAGCCCATACAATTATTGTTTTATACTACTGAGACTAGACAGTTATGTTTGAAGGTGGTAAGGACTAGAGAAGGTAGCCTACAGAATGCAGAGGCAATACTTGAATTTTGTTATTAGTGATGAAATTATCTCTTACCAGTTGTCAGGAAGGCTGATACAAGGTTTTCGCAGGAGACTGAAATACTACTAAACTTGTGAATGAAAGGATGTAATTTACTCACTGTGGTCCTATTTATGACAGTATGGCTAAGACTCTGACAGATTGTCAGGTAATTGGTACTTGGTTGGCATCGACCAAGGGCTATCTGGCGACATAGATTTCCAACTTCTCCTTACCCTTTTTGAATACCTGAAGGTCGCTGAGTTTAAAAGGAAGATCTCTCTATTGCCTCATAATTCACAGATGGCCTAATCGTGACCATCTAAATGCTTATAAGATTAATTATTTTCTTCCTTCTCACACACAAATTCTACAACCTTAGATATAGTCAATCATGAGGTAGGCAAATGTATTTGTATATATTCTCCCTGTCTGGCCAAGGCAGACCAATGTTAAAGTTGAAATGACTTTTCATCAAGAATTAGCCAAAATTTCAGTTTGGCATACGTAAATGCTTTGAGCTTGGAAGTGCCCATGTTTTGCACAAGTGATCTCACCACCTGCACACTAATCCTCCTTCTGTTCACTTTACAGAGAAGGTGCACCTCAGTGAATCTGGATACTAATAAATTTCAAAGCTATAATGCACAGCAAAGGAATATATCTTTAAAATAACTGGATTAGATTAAATGACAATTCAATAGAAAAGGAATTTTTAAATTCTATTTAAATACCAGATTAAAAGATGTAAATTCATCTATAGAGAAAAGCCTTATTGACTTTACCTACACACAGAGAGTGACAGGTAAAAGAAAGATACCTCAGTGTTTTGTTAATATGTTTGTTGGTGCAGTTGTAAACATAAGACGCTATAGTTTAGGTATTTGAATCCTCTCAGGTTATTTTATGAAACATCTCACAAAATATTCTCAGGCCCACCAAAAGGGGATTGTTTTGCTAATTTTAAAATACCTGGGATGCAAATATTAAAGTGGGATTTTTTCTTGTTAGCCAAGTCCATCAGCTGAGAGATATATAAGCACTGTTTTCACCATTGTCTCTGATTTTCAAACAAATGTTTTTTCCCACTCTGAGACCACCCCATTTTGCTTTTTCTGCTTACTCTCTCTAGTATGCCATCTCCTACAATCCAAGCACCTTAATAAAATACCTGCAATTGATTTATCCACCACTTTTCACTGCCTCTCCCTTCTTTGTGTCTTTGTCTCTAAAACCCAGCCTTACTCCCATGGTCAACCATGATAGCTAGTCCTTGGCAGGTAATGGCAGCTCCCCTGTGCCTCTCTTACTGGGTCTTACTCTCCTGGCTATACCTTGGCCCTGGTTAAATCCAACTCTCTTCTTTCTCGGTGCTTGCCCCTGCACAACAGATATACACACGTCTCAATTTACATCATAGTAATTTACCTCAAGAGGCCTGTAAAGCTTTGCGGTAATCACTCTCTATTTTCCAAGTCACTTCCCAGTCCTACTGTCCTAAGTACTATTTCATGTCTTCTTTCTCCTTAAGTCTCCCAATACTGCCTCCATCATCATTACTCTCAGATTTTACCTCAAAGTTCTCTGAGAAAAAGGAGACTGTTAGAGGAAGAATTCCACCACGGCGGCTATCCAGCTGACCATATCTCTGCCCATATTCTCTACCTTTCTTTTGCTACTACTGATGAGTTGTGTGTGCTCCTTGCCTACACCAGGTACTACTCTTGGGCACTAGATCACAACCTTCTTGTCTACTCAGTTACAATTCTCCCCTATCTTACCTCATCCTCAGATTTCCTCCCTGTTGGATCATTCCAATTAGCATATAAACATGCTATTATTCCTCCCATTTGAAAAGAATTCTTGGTTCATTACACTTTTGTCTACAGCTAATACTCTATTTATCTTCTACAATTGACAGCAAGGCTCCTCAAAAGAGTTTCCTAGCCTTCTAACCTCTCCCCTTCCATTCTATCTTGGACCCTCCATTCTATTTTTTTTCCCCATATGACTCAAACAACTTAATCAAGGTCACCAATAATCACTGTATCGTTAATTCCAACTGCCAATTCTTACTTATTTTATCCATTGACAGCATTTGACCTACTTAATCACTCTCTCCTCCTTGAAACATTTATCCTCTCTTTCTCTTAATTCTTCTTTAGTCTTTCTGGATGTTGATTTTCAGTCTTTTTGCAAGATCTTAATGGCTCTGTCCGTGGAATTTTCTCCTCTATCTATACTTGTTCCCTTGGTAATCTCATTCTGCACACTATTGCTTGCTGATGATTAGGAATTCATAATATTAAGATAGATATAACATGATTGCTTTTTACTCCCTCCTCCATGTTTTTATACTTCAGAGTCATTGTTGTTAATGCACTGTTGTTTTTATCCCTTTCAATCCAAAGACACTTCTGATTCTTTTTTGATTTTTCCTGGGATATTTGACTCAAGGAAGGCAAGTAGTGGGGGGGGGGGTAGGGACAGAAGGAGCAAAAGAGAGAAATGGAAGGAGCCTCTTGGTTAAGTTCAGGAACTGAATAATCGGACTAGTGAAAAAAGAGAGGTAGCTGACATTTTTTTTTTTTTCCTACCAATGACTTCATATAGTCATAGTTACTAGGGAGAAAATATCCTAAAGGTTCTAAAAGGATACAAAAGCTTACAAAACTATGAAATCTCAAAATTACTAAGCATATTCATACAGATAGTTTTGCTAAACACCAACGAGGTAGACAACATTTGATTTTGATAAACTGCTTACATCTTTAATTTAGTTATGTATTACAAAGCAATAAAAACATATGATATTTTATATCCTTATGGAAAAAAGGTATTAGTTTATGTTCTCACATTTTCCATAGCTGGTATTGTGGCCTCCGGACAATTCTATCACACCTCTGATGGTTTTAATTCCTTTTTGAGGGGGAGGGATTTACTTTAAGATTTAGTAAATGGGCCCATCCTCTATGCTGCTCCCTTTCCCCTTCTTTGCTCTGCTTACTATGACAAGTTGAATTGCTCTGGCCTCCTTTCCTAGACTCCTGTCATAGACAGGCACTCATCTTCCCCAGCCCAGATCCTTCCTCGATACCGCTGCACAGCACCAATGCTAATTCCAATACTGTAGTCATCAAGTTTACTGCTGACTATGTCAAGGTGCCACTTATGCTGTCAAAGGACTCTTTCAGGGGTCTACCAAGTTCCTGTGAGCCAAAAAACATGGGTCCCCATGACAGAGCTTTTCTATTGTCCCCACTAATGCTCTCCTGTGCGTGAGAAAAAGCTGAAATTGCTGAATAATTGATTTGCCCAAAGAAGTCCTTGACTACCATTTTTAAAATTTTCAGCTTAGAAGAAAGGGGATTAAGCAGATTATTCTATGAAGACTCAAAACTATTCTTTAGTCACTCTTTTAAATTTTAGAGGTTTTGTCCATACTCCTCCAACTAAAGTTTTTCCCCAAATTCTATTTTGTGCTATAATTATCCTGGGCTTATAACCCTAGTTTCCCTTGGGTCATACCCATTCATTGCTTGGATTTATTCCTTCAAGTGTCCCTATGTCCAGAACATATCTGGACATCAGGTTTGTTTAATATAAGTAGTAAAACACCTTCTCAGGCTGGGGAGATAAAGTATATTGAGTTTGGGATCAAAGAAATCTGATTATATTTCAGCCGTACTATTTACTAACTGCATATATTTGAGCAATTTTTGAAGTCTTTATGATATTCCATTCAGTATTGGCAAAATATCCCCAAAAGTGGATAGTAAGGCCTATTTCAGGACTGTTGTAAGAATTACATAAGAACCATATAGCTAACAGTTGGCATATGGTAATTATTGTAATTATTTATTTTGAAATCAAGTGAAGTGACATAACAATAATAAAAGTTAATTTTTACTAAGTTAATATGTATTTTAAGATTAGATATTTGCCTTCATTCAGACTCAATTCTCAGTCTTTTCCCAGTGAGCTTGATTTTATCCAACTTTATCCTGACAGATGTTTGATTTTGTTTCTTCTTTGTAGTAAATTACCCTTTTTGGTGTTACTAATAAAAATCTGGACCAGGACGTATTTATAAACTTTACACTAAACTTGTGAGCCTTTTATTTTCTCATCCAGGAAAATTTCTCATGTTTTAAATATGATATAAATTATTTTTGTAACATTTTGTGTTTTTAAAAGCAATGCATATTTTTGCAGAATTGTTCAAAATTACATAAATGCACAAAAAAACCCATAAAAACCAACCAAGACAGACTAAACAGAGGCAATCAGTTAAGAATTTGACATAGAGACATCTGTAAAAAATGCTTATATTTAGTCAAAATGTGGGCCTACCGTACATTCTATTTTGTAACTACCCCCTTTTCTTACACTTAAGAAAGGGTGATACATCATGTTAGGAGAAAACTTCCACAGCATCATTTTAATGAATACATGATATCCATAAAATGGATGTACTGTAATTTATTTAACTACACTCACATTGCAGGATTGGCTATTTTCATTTTTGTTATAATAAACAATGCTACAATGAACATTATATACATAAATCTTTATGCACATCCTTAATCATTTCTTTAGGATAAATTACTAGAAACAAAACTGCTGTGTCAAAGCATATGCATATTTTATTTATTTATTGTAACCCAATTTTTAATCATAAAGTAATAAATGCACTTTGAAGAGTCAGTCAGTACTAAAACATAAAAAAATGAAGAATGAAAGTGTGCTTTTGCCTTCCATCACACTGTAGACATAAACACTATTAACACACTTTTTTTTTGTATTTTTGCAATTCTTTATTGATATTCAAACGTATTTAAATATACACGTTTATCCTTATTATTTTTTATTTTTTATCATGCTTATCCTTGTTCATGCACATGGGTTAATAATACATACTCTCTTTTTTATTCTTTATCTTTTTGTCACTTAACGTAGTTAAATATTTACTCATAGTTTTGCCTCTTTCTTTTTACCTGTTGTATGGTATTTCATAACATGAGTGTACAGTATTTTATTTAACCAATTCTGTCTTTTTTTTTAAAGATTTTGTTTATTTTTAGAGAGAGGGAGAGAGAGAGAGAGCACGTGCATGCGAGGGGGGTAGGCGTAGAGGGAGAGTGAGAGAATCTCGAGCATACTCCTTGCTGAGTGTGGAGCCTGACGCAGAGCTTGATCTCACGACCCTGAAATCATGACCAGAGCTGAAATCAAGTGTAAGATGCTTAACCGACTGAGACACTCAGGCACCCCTAACCAATTCTGTCTTGATAAAAATTTAGGTTATTATTTTTGCCTTTATAATCGGTGTTGTAATGGACATCCTGTACAACTGTCTTTGTAAACTTTTGGAAAATTTATTTATAAGGTGGATTTCTAAAAGTGGAATTGATGAGTCAAATAATGTGTATAGTTTAAAATTTACTATGTAAATAATTTTTTTATGGAGTTTTACTATGCAAATCAGTACTGCTATTTTCTTGAAAATTATTTCTGAGGTATAATATAAATAAAACAATACATTTTGAAGTAAAAATAAATTATCTTCTCAGATATCTCTGAGGGCAGAGCCTGACATCAGGCTTGATCCCAAGACCCTGAGATCATGACCTGAGCTGAAATCAATAGTTGGAAGCTCAACTGACTGAGCCACCCAGGTGCCCCTTGGTCATCCATTTAAGAAATATTTAATGAATGTCTACTCTGTGCAATGGCCCATTCTAGTTGTTGGGAATGTAACAATGAATGAAATAAACAAAAATACTTATGCTTATGGTTTTTACATTCTAATGGGGGGGGATAAATTAAACAAAGTATAGATTGTGAAAGGTAGCAATCATGTTAAGAAAAAAAATAAAACAAGAAGGGAGAATAGGGAGTGTTTGGTGGGAGGTGGTATAATTCTAAGTAAAAGAGCTGGAGAAAGCTTCACTTAGAAGGGATTTTTTTGGAGAGGTATCTGAAGGAGATGAAACAGCTTGGTGTGATGGTGAGTTTTATGTGTCAACTGACCAGGTTACAATCCTGTTATTCAGTCAAACACTAATCAAGATGATACCATGATAGTATTTCAAAGATGTGGTTAAAGTCCATATTTGGTTGACTCTCTGTAAGGGAGATTATTGTAGATAATCTGGGTGAGCATAGTTCAACCAGTTGAAAGACCTCAAGAGCAGAGCTGAGGCATCTTTGAATAAGAAATTCCACCTGTGGACAGCAGGTTTACCTCATACTTACGTGTTTCAACTTGCCTTTTCTGATAGCATGGTCTGCAGATTTTTAACCTGCTTAACCAACCTTCACAACAAGCCACTACCTTGTAATAACTCTTTTAATATACATCCTCCACTGGTTATCTTTCTGTGGTTAAATCTTGTTAAATATACTAGGTGCACTGGGTAATTAAGAAAAATCTTTTAATTTCATGCTGTGGAATACATGAGTGGCATATATATATATGACTTAGAATGATTGTCTAACAACACAGTGACCTTTGGGTGAATCCTAACCCCTGGACAGCTTGTGTTTGATCCTAGTATCTTTCTGGGCACTCTCAACAATTGATAGAACAACTAGACAGACAACCAGCAAATATAGAAGAACTATATTCATATTTATTCAGAAGGACTAAACAACACCATCAACCAAAACGATCTGATCAGCACTGATAGAATACTCTGACCAACAACAACAGAATATACATTCTTTTTAAGTTCCCGTAGAACATATATTAAAATAGGCCAAATCCTGGGCTATAAAGCATATCTCAACATATTTGACACAAGTGAAATCATGAAGAAGACCTTCACCAACCACAATGGAATAAGACTAGCAATCAGTAACAGATAGATAACAGGAACATTTCCATTTACTTGGAAACCAAGCAAATTATTATTTCTAAATAATCCATGGTTAAAGGAGAATGTATCAAGAAAATTTTTCTCAAGAAAATCCCAAAACACTTTGAACTGAATGAAAACCCAACATATCAAACTTTTGGATACAACTAGAACAGTACTAAGAAGAAAATTATTTACTAGTTGCTTACATTATAAAAGAGGAAAAGTCAAATAAAAAATCAATGTTTTCACCTCAAGAATCAAGAAAATAAGAGCAAAATAAATCCAAAGCAAGTAGAAAGAAGGAAATAATAATAATAAGAGCAGAAATCAATGACCTTGAAAACAGAAAAACAATAGGGAAAATCAATGAAAAAAAAACAGATTTTTGAAAAGATCAATTAAATTTACAAGCAAAAATGACAAAGAAATAAATAAAATACACAAAATAATAAAACTGGAATTAAACTCAGGATATCTTCGGACATCAAAAGAGAATACTATGAATGACTCTACATGAATAAATTTGACAAGTTAGATGAAATTGACCAATTCCACCAAAAAATCCAAATTTGCACAATTCACTCACTATAAAAAGAAAATCTAAAAATCTATACAACTATGAAGAAAATTGAGTTTATAATAAAAAATCTGGAAATTGAAAATTTCAGGTTTAAGTGGTTTCACTGGAGAGTTCTATCAAACATCTAAAGAATTAACTAACATCAATTCTACACAATCCTTTTCAGTAAATAGAAGAGTAACAAACACTTCCCAATTTACCTTATCGAGTTAATATTACCCTTATACCAAAACATAACAAATACAGTACAAAAAAAAAAAAAATAGCCCTACACACTATTATTCTTCCGTATACATAAAAATTCTTAACAAAATATAAGCAAATATAATTCAGCAATATATAAAAATAATTATAAATTCTGAGTGAGGTCTATGCTACAGAGGCAAGGATGTTTCAATATTTGAAAACTAATTTATTCAATCTTCCATATTAGCAAAATAAAAAAAAATACATGATTATATCAACCAATGGAGAAAAACATTGGACAAAATTGAACATCCACTTATAATAAAAAATAACTCTCAGAAAATAAAAATAGATGGAAATTTCCTCAACTTGATACAGAACATATATTAAAAAAACCTAGAGATAACATTATACCTAATGCTGAAAGACTAAAAAATAAATGAAAGGCATATATTAGGAAAAAATAGAACTGTTCTTATTTTCAAATAACACAACTGTCTACATAGAAATTTCCAAAAAATTACCCAAAAACCCCTTAGAACTAATAAGTGACTTAAGCAAGGTTGCAGAGTAAAAAATTAATACACAAAATTAATTATATTTCTATATAAAACCAGTAAGTGTATGGATATTGAAATTGAAAACACTACAGAATTTACAATCACTAAAAATTGAAAAACTTAAGTGAAATCTAACAAAAACATGTACTCGGTTTATAAGTTGAAAACTACAAAGTACAGATGAAAACAATTTTAAAAGATGTAAGTAAATGGAGAGATATACTATGTTTATATATTGAAAGACTCAATATAGTAAAGATAACAATTCTCCCAAAAATGATATACTGATATAATGCAATTTATATAAAAATCCCAGGAAGAGATTTTATAGATATAGGCAAAGTTATTTAAAAATTAATATGGAAACCCAAAGGAACTAGAATAGCTAAAACAATTTTGAAAAAGAATTATAAAGTGGGATGAAATCTGTCTACCTGATTTCAAGACTTATAGCTAATCAGCACTGTGTGGTATTGGTGGAAGGATGGACACATAGATCAATGGCAACCATCGAGAACCCAGAAATAGATCCATATAAATACCCTTAAGTGATTTTTGACAAAGGTGCAAATGCAATTTAATAGAGGGAAGCTATCCCTTTCAAAACATGGTGTTAGAGAAATTGGACATCTATAGGTTAAAAAAAAAAAAAAGATCTCCAATTAAATCTACCTTATACAAAAGAAAAAGACTCAAAATGATCATGAAATTAAAATAAAAAACATGAAACTATACAACTTTAAAAAAAATAGGAGAAAACTCTTTGAGATCTAGGACTAGGCACTTGTCACCAAGAACATGTCCATAAAAGAAAAAATGGTACATTGAACTTCAAAATTAAAAACTTTTTTCTCTGTAAAAGACCCTGTTGTGAGCATGAAGAGATAATGAAAAGACTAGCTGCAGACTGTAAGAAAATATTTACAAGCCACATATTCAACAAAGGTCTGGTATGCAGAATATATAAACAACTCTCAAAACTCAACAGTTAAAAATAAAACAACCTAATTGGAAAATGGGGAAGGACATAAACATTTCACTGAAGAGGACATACAGATTGCAAATTAACACAAGAAAAGATGTTCAACATCATTAGCCATTAGGGAAATGGAATTCAAAACCACAATGAGATCTCACTATATGCATATCAGAATGCCTAAAAAAAAAAAAAAAAAAGAGAGATGACAACATCAAATATTGGTGAGGATGTGGAGAAACTGGATCATCTCTCAAATTACTGGTGAGAATGTAAAATGGAACAGCCACCCTGGAAACTACCTCAGCAATTTCTTTAAAAACTAACCATGCAATTTCTATATGACCTATCAATTATACTCCTAGCCATTTATCCAAGATAAATGAAAACTTATGTTCACACAAAAAACTTTGCACAAATGGTTCTAGAAACTGTTCATAATAGCCCCAAACTGGAACCAACCCAAATGTCCTCCAATAGGTGAATAGTTAACCAGAATCTGATACATTCATACTTGGGATATTCCCCAGCAATAAACAGGAATGAACTGTTAAAAAAATATATCTTCAGTGAATCTTCAGAGAATTTTGCTGAATGAAATATGCCAATCCCAAAAGGTTATACACAGAATGATTATATTTACATAACACTTGGGAATGACACTTGGGAATGACAAAATTATAGAAATGGAAAACAGATTATCTGTTGCCAGGAATTAAGGAGACTGGCGGCAGAGAGTGTGCTTGGTGAGAGGGAAGTGGGTGTGGCTGTAAAAGGCAATGTGAGAGATCCCTGTGGTGAAAGGAATGCTCTGTGTCTTGACAGTTTCAATGTCAGTATCCTGGTTATAACATTGTATTACAATTTTACGGGATGTTACCTTTGGGAGTAAATGTGTAAATGTAAATGGAATCTCTCTGTGTTATTTCTGAAAAATGCATCAGAGTTTACAATGATATCAAAATTTAAAAAGTTTGCTTTTTAAAAAACTAAATTCACAACATTAATATCTTGCATAATATCACTTCTAAATTCACTAAATTTTCATGAGTGCTAAAAATACTAGTTTTTGCAAATATAGATATTTTTGTCTCTGTTTCAACATATCCTTTAATAATGAACCTTTGAATCTGGCACCAAAATTTACTGTCTATTTGAACCCATCTATTCATTTGTTAAATATTATTTCACCATTTCCATCTCTTCCAACAATATAAATAAATTTCATCATGCAGAATTTTTATTCCTTGCTATTATTTTTCAAAACTATGTTAAGTATATGCTTCTCTGTGTGGAAATTTCTTAATTCTAATATAAATTACAAAATAATAATAGTACATCTAATAATAATAATCTATGAGTCATTAAAATTGTTTTGTCCACGAATAGTAGAATAAGGAAAGTATAATGCATTAAACACATCTTGAGCATTTTTCAATATAAAAGCAATATTAAAATATTTTGAACAAATGAGCTTTTTGAATGTTTAATGGGCTAATCCATGAACATTTACAGTGACTTTTGGTAGTTGTCAAACAATTTTAATTAAAGTACTTCCCTTACGAGATAATCGTATCATTCATAAACAGTTGATATATGTATTTAAGACATCTTAGGCATATGGTAAATCAAGCCTATTATGTAAGAACAACTCAACTAAAACAATAGTTATACTAGTATCAGTTATAGTATCTTCATTAAGGGAACATATAAATTTGTGTAAAAGGAAGTTTACCTATGGTTTTCACAGAAATAGTGATGTGAACTTTGGCAAATATTATTTTGCAAATGCCACTCTTAAGAACAGTACCACCAGCAGTAACCTGACATTTATAACTAGTCTAAATAATGCAACAAAAGCATTTTCAAGGTTCATGTGCATCTTTTCATATGCAGACTTCGCAGTTCTCTTCAATAATTTAGCTTGTTTGGACACATCTTACTGAATCATGTTTTTTGAATTGAAAATATACATTATCTTGTGAGTCAGTCAAGCATTTGCAGTAAGTCATACTCTTGGTTCTTTGTTTTATCTGACCCTTTTTGGGTTTTATGTAGCCTCTCCTACTATTCTTCATCAGATGTTAGATCCTTGGTAGATAAATATATTTGTGGACCACATTCATCTATTAGATACCTGCTCAATTAAGCCAAGTATTATCTTGAGTTTGTCTAGTAAATTGAGAATCTGAGTCTTAAAAGTTTGAATACTAATATTTTAGACTTTTCCTAAATAAGCTAGCCTCTTGCTTGAAACCTTGATTCTGACTTCTGTATTACTGATTCACTTGACTGTGAATCTCAGTTTTTTATTCTCCTCCTGCTTTGATGGAGTCTGCCCATTAGTTTCCATTCTAGGTATATACTAACTCCTACAGTGTCCTGATTCACATTGTCTGACAATCCTGAGAACTGAAAACTTAAAAATACATACAATGTAGGTGAACACTTTCATGTACAACTATAGGTCACTATTAAAAATATTGACAAAATAGGGGCGCCTGGGTGGCTCAGTTGGTTAAGCAACTGCCTTCGGCTCAGGTCATGATCTCAGGGTCCTGGGATCAAGCCCCGCATCAGGCTTCCTGCTTGGCAGGAAGCCTGCTTCTCCCTTTCTCACTCCCCCTGCTTGTGTTCCCTCTCTCGCTGTCTCTCTCTGTGTCAAATAAATAAATAAAATCTTTAAAAAAATATATTGACAAAATAATTACTCACAATCATAAAATATATTGTTCTATGTGAGCCAAAATATATTATCATGATTAAATATTAATAAAATGTGATTTTGTGAAAGATCTTAACAGAGTTTATAGACAAAGTCATATTTCTTACATAGTACTTATTTTGGTAAAGGTGAAAATTTCAGTCAGACAGACTGGGAATTCATAATCCCACTCTCTCTCATTTAATAGCTACAAAACCTTAAGCAATTTCCTTAACCTCTCAGATGGGGTGATTCACTTGAGCCAATACTAAGCATATAGTAAATGTTCATTCACTAAATGATAGTTCTTACTTATATTATTGTAATTGCCAGTACAACCACTATTTTAGTACCAGTACTCCATCCACCACTACTTAGACTAGAAGAAGGAGAAAGAATAAAACTACAGAAATGCAAAAGATAATTGATGAACACACATAGTTGTATGACGGGCAAAGTTATTTAGTTGTCCTTATGTCCTATTGATATTTTATGATTCAAAAGATTGAAATGCTCTTTTATCAGACATTTTTAATCATTAAGCCCAATTTTTGGAGCATTTTCATTACCCCAGCTCAGTACTCCTGGTACATATAATGTTCTTGGGCTTTGACAGTTCAAATAGCTAGCAGTTAATGTTGGTTATCTTCAAATGAAATTCTTTTGATTTGGAATGCCATTAGTTTGGCAGATAATAGACTTCTCTTGCAGTGTGAAGCAATGTGGAAAAGTTTATGTTACCCAAATTTGGTTGAAAGGAAGAATTTTAAATGTCATCTACTGCTTAAAAATGATTGCTTTTGGAAAGAATAGTAGCATTCAAATCCATAGTCAGAAAAAGACAGTGGATATTTATAATCCATATTATATTAATATTTGTACAAAATCCCAAATATTCTGTGGTATATTTGAGTGTGTAATTCCAGGTGAACTTTGATCCCTGGATATTTCAGTTTCCTAATGTGAACTTTCTCCCTTTGTTTCTTTCTAAAATAGGTTCTAATTAAAAACAAAATTGCAAATTTTTTAACTTCAAAAATATTATTGCCCCAAGCTGATTCTTTCTATTGCAGCATATTCATACCTACATAGACTTTTATTCTATTTACAGAACTTACTGAATAAACATTTGTTGAATAACTATTAAATTTGAATTGCTATACAAAATGCAGTTCTGTGTGCAATGCCATCAGGTAAAGATAATTGTTATACAATCTGCTCTCTTTTCCTGCCACCATGTGAAGCTGAATTCACTCCTTACAACTTTATTAACATATGTTTTTGTCCCCATGTTCTCAAAGTGAGAATTTAAGCAAGTCATTCCAAAAATAAAATTCTGGGAAACGTATTTTGCATGTGATGGACAGAAATGACTGTAGTAGTGCATTGTAGTGGTTTTAATTATTCACCAGTTGGAAGGGTTGACTATCAAGGTTGCTGATGGCTAGGGCACCTTTACAGTGTATTTGCTTCCAGCTGCATTTTAGTGAACAAAAAGGAGCCACAAATACTAGCAACATGACTATCAGGATATGAACTGTCAAATTTAATTTCACAATTGACTCAACAATTTCTACATTTCTAGGGAAAGAGAGTTAAAGAGCTATGCAATAAGCACTATATATATATGTATATATATATATACACTCATATTTATATATATGAAGGTAATCTGTTAGATGTTTGCAAAACAAGTCCACTTCTCTACACAATTAAGACATTGAAATATTTTTACTGAAAAACAATTGACATATAATATTGTGTTTATTTTACATGTATAATGCAGTGATTCCAAATTTATGTACATTACAAAATAATCACCACAAGTCTAGTTAGCATCTGTTATCATACAAAGTTGTTACAATATTATTGACTATATACCCTATGTTCTCATTACGTCCCCATGATTTATTTATTTTATAACTGGAAAATTGTACCTTTTAATCCCCTTCACCGCTTTTGTCCATCCCTCACCTGTCTCCCCTTTGACAACCATCAGATTGTTCTCTGTATCTATGAGTCTGTTTTTGTTTTTGTTTTTTGTTTGTTTGTTTTGTTTATATAGATTCCACATATAAGTGATACCATATGGTATTTGTCTTACTCTGTCTCGCTTATTTCACTTAGCATAATACCCTCTAGGTCCATTCATATTTCCACAAATGGCAGGATTTCATTGTTTTTTATGGTGAGTAATATATATATATATATATATATAAATGTACACACACATATATATAATATACATATATACGTATATAATATAAATAATTTAAAAATAGATAATATATTTATAATCCGGTTTTTTTTTCTATTCCGCTATTGATGGACATTTAGGTTACTTCCATATCTTGGCTATCGTAAATAATACTTCAGTGAACATAGAGGTAAATATGTATTTCAAATTAGTGTTTATATTTTCTTAGAATAAATATCCTAGAAGTGGAATTGCTGGATTGTATGGTAGTTCTATTTTTAATATTTTGAGGAGCCTCCATACTATTTTCCATAGTGGCCTCATCAATTTACACTCCCCACCAACAGAGCACAAGGGTTTCCTTTTTTCACATCCTCACCAACAGTGGTTATTTCTTGTCTTTTTGATAATAGCCAGTCTAATAGATGTGAAGTGATATTTCATTGCTGTTTTGATTTGCATTTCCCTGTTGGTTAGTGATGTTGAGCATCTTTTCATGTGCCTATTGACCATCTGTATGTCTTCTTTGGAAAAATGTTAATTCAGGTTCTCTGCTCATTTTTAAATCAGATTGCTTGTGTCTTTTTGATATTGAATTATACGTGTTCTTTATATATTTTGGATGTTAACCCCTTATAAGATATATCACTTATGAATATATTCTCCTATTCAGTAGGATGCCTTTTCATTTTGTTGGTGGTTTCCTTCATTGTGCAAAAGCATTTTGGTTTGATGTAGTCTCATTTGTTTATTTTTGCTTTTGTTGTCCTTGACTGAGGAGACAGATCCAAAAAAATATTGCTAAGGCTGATGTCAAAGAGCTTACTGCCTATGTTTTCTTCTGGGAGTTTTAGGGTTTCAGGTCTTATATAAGTCTTTAATCCATTTTGGGCTTTTTTTTTGTATAGAGTGTAAGAAAGTGGTACAGTTTCATTTTGCATGTGGCTGTCCAGTTTTCCCCCAACACTATTTACGGAAGAGACTGTATTTTTCCTCTTGTATATTCTTGCCTTTTTTGCCATAGCATAACTGACCATATAAGCATAGGTTTATTTCTGGGCTCTCTATTTTGTTTCATTGATCTATGTGATTATTTTTGTGCCAGTACCATACTGTTTTATTTACCATAGCTTTGTAGTATAGTTTGAAATCAAGGCACATGATGCTTCCAGTTTTGTTCTCCTTTCTCAAGATTACTTTGGCTATTTAGGGTCTTCTGTGGTTCCATACAAATTTTAGGATTATTTTTTCTAGTTCTGTGAAAAATGACATTGCTATTTTGATAGGGATTGCATTGAATATGCAGATTGCTTTGGGTAATATGACTATTTTAACAGTATTAACTCTTCCAATCCATGAGCATGAAATATCTTTCCATTTATTTGTGTCTTATTCAATTTCTTGTATTAATGTCTTACGGTTTTCAATATCTAGGCCTCCTCAATAAAATTTATTTTTAGGTAGTTTATTTTTTTGATGCAATTTTAAATGGGATTGTTCTTTAATTTCTCTTTCTGTTAAAGTACAGAAACAAAAGATTTCTGTATATTGATTTTGTATCCTGCAACTTTATTGAATTCATGTATTAGTTATAATAGCTTTTGAGTGGAGGCTTTAGATTTTTCTATATATAGTATGTCATCTGTGAACAGTGACTGTTTTATTTTGTTTTTTCCAATTTGGATGTCTTTTGTTTCTTTTTTTTTGCCTAACTGCTGTGTCAGGACTTCCAATACTATGTTGAATAAAAGTGATAACTGTGGGCATTCTTCTCTTGTTCCTAAAGTTAGGGGAAAAACTTTTAGCTTTTTACTATTTAGTATGTTAGCTGTGGGTTTGTCATATATGGCCCTTATTATATTGAGATATGTTCTCTATATACCTACCTTATTGAGAGTTTTTATCATAAATGGATGTTGAATTTTGTCAAATGCTTTTTCTGCATTTATTGAGATGATCATATGATTTTTATTCTTTGTTTTGTGAATGTGGTTATCATGTTGATTGATTTGTGGATATTAACCACCCTTGAATCCCTGAATAAATCCCATTAGATCACAGTGTATGATCCTTTTGATGTATTGTTGTATTTGGTTTGCTAATATTTTGTTCATTTTTGCATAAATGTTCATCAGGGATATTGGCCTATAATTTTCTTTTCTTGTAGTATCTTGTCTGGTGTTAGTATTAGGGTAATGCCAACCTCATAGAATGTAAAATAAAATTTTAGATATTTAGAAAGCATGTTTGTGCAGATTTATACCAACTTTTAGAATTTTGTATATCTCAAGAATTATTTTCACATTCTCCCCAGGGAATCTAGTTAATTAAAATATGACATTCATAATTATAATATCTAAATCTTTTTGAATTGAAGGAATATTGACATTCATGAAACATATATATTTGTGATGGCTTAGAATAGATGGCATATAGACAGTTGGATCACTGACATAAAAATAACATAAAAGTTTATCTATCAGGGAGGAGGAGATTCAATATTCTAATGTTTAAAATGAATTTGTCATTGAGAAATATAATAGAAATTACACTTTATAGAGGTTTTTTAAAGAAAATATAGGAATATTTTTAATAAGTGTCTTTACTGAACAATTCAGTTTAAGACTCTAGAAGTGTCAAAAGTCTAATGCCATTTACAACTTAATGAACATGTATCAATGGGGAGCTAAAGTAAAGGGATCTGGTTACTTAATTTTCTAGTCTAGGACAGAGATTTTGCTATGTGAATCAATGTTTTTCAAATATTATTACACATAAGGATCACCTGGGAAGTTTAAATGCAAATGCCTGGGTCCTGCCCCAAGATATTCTAATTTAGTGAAAACTAGAAATCTTCTTAAACCGACTCTCCAGGAAATTCTGAGGAAGTTAGCCCAAGGGGGAGTCTTTTAGACTATCCATCCAATATATTGTATTCCAAGATCTAAGATGCCATCAATTATAAGAAGCATCTTTTAGTACTTCTGAGAAAAATAAATGTCAATTATACAATCTCATTGATAGCAAGATGCATCTTAATTTTAGGGAAATTAAATTGTGTTCTTCTTAGAATTGTAATACAATATAATTTATCTCTACCAAGTTTCTGACATCAACTGAATAGCACTTGATTCAAAATTAAACTCTCTGATAAATTTCTGATTCTATCAACTGAACTTATCTTATTAATACCTTTTTCTCTGTGCCAGGAGTTTTTAACAGGCATCCATTCCTATTGTCTTTTGCTGCATAAGAACTACCCCCAAACTCAGGATGTTTAAACGATAATTTATTATTATTTTACTTGGTTTCTGTGACTTGTTTGGGCTCCGCTGGACAATTCTTACTTGAGATGTGTCATGCAATTGCAATTAAGTACTGGCTGGAATTGCAGCAAGAATAAGGCTCAACTGAGCTAGACTTCCAAGATTGCTCATTCACAAAGCTGACAGTTGATGCTGGCTATTGGGCTAAGGAAAACTCAGCTGGGGATTTCAACTGGCTTGTCTTCATTGGCCTCTTCATGTGGTTTAGGCTTCAAAGAGTAAGTTTAGTTTTCTGAGAGGGAGCATTCCACACATAAATGTTCTAAGAGTCTCTCTCTAAGGCTGTAAGGCTTTTTCCGATTCAACTTCTGGTCATTATGACCATAGTATCACCTCCTCTGCATTCCTTTGGTCAAGAGTGAGTCACAGTTCACTTACAGCCAAGGAGGTGGGGTCACTACGTAAGGGAATGGCTCCTAGGAGGTGTGGTCCACTGGGGCACCATCTTTGGAGGTAGCTACACAGAATTTTTACATATTTAAACTGTATTACAAATTCTAGGAGATACTGTGTTAGTCAATTGGAGCTGGTTCTTTGATAACAGAAATGAATACATTTCAAGAACAGCAGGCCCTTCATATGGTCTGTTGGCTTAATCACTGACAAATTAGTTCTCTAAAAGGTCGCTTTTCTGTAGTAAACTGTTTAAAGTCAACATTTGCTTTTTCAGCCCATTTGGTCAGTGAAACATCTTGAATATAGACAAGTCATTCTGGGCTCCCTATAATTCTTCCAACCTTATACCACACTCTCTTATTCCCTCCTTATTGCAATTTCCCCCTCCTCTCTCCCCATATAACTAAAAAATCAAAGGTCATTTTAAAATTAAATTAGCATGCTTGATTGGGAAGCCATAAAAAATATCTAAACAACATATCAACCAATTATTGCTGAGCTTATGCCAATAGTGTGCTAAGTACTTTATGTTTCCTATCTAATTAAATTTCCACACACAAAAAAACAGTGAGGCAGACATTATTATCCCCATTTTCATGAGGATATTGAGGTCAAAAGAGGCAAAGAACTCTCCCAAAACTAAAAATGTGTTAGGCAATTATATCAGATGGTATCTACATGGAAACTTATGTACATCTGTCTCAAAATGGGTATTTGAGTTTTGGCTCATTTGATGCTGAACTATTCTTTCTCCGGTAATTATTCAATATTTCCAGTTGTTTCCTAAGGCAGTTCTTGATTTATGATAACAAATTGTTATTATCAGATTAGAGGAGGAGACTTGTCTTCCCATTGCTGCTGTGGCCGAGAAAATGTATGCAGCCCCTCTTAATGCTATGTCAGGTTGTCCAAATAATCTTAAAAGAGAACGTAGAGTTTAGCATTGTTGTACGCAGTTAAAAACAGATTTTGATATGCTAAGATTCCATTCTTATCCACTTTGACACTTGTAGCAATATAATATTGCAATCTTAGAAGGAATATAATATGTCAATTTTACGTGCTTTATGGTGAAATCTAAGAGTTTATTCCAAAGATAATATAATCTAGAAAATCAGAGACTAATCAGTAAATTAATGCCACAAGTTCTTATATTATGTTTTTCTGGATTTTTCCCTACATTTTCTTGCTTCTTATGGCAGTTTTTGCAGCTTTATAGGAATAAGAAAAGTGATACTGGGTTTGGAAATAATATCCTATGGGGAGTTGGGTGTGTGAGTTTAGGATAATAAAGAATTAGTTTTTTCAAGCAGGTTGCTGGCGATGAGTTCAGTTCCTCTCTGGACAATGTCAGTCTGTCCCTCGACTAAGCTGAACTTCTTTATCCATCGGTCAGTACAGGCCAATCAGGGGATCAATCATGATGCTCTCTCTCTCTTTGCGGTAGCCCATAGGTCTTTATTGTCCCCAGTATTGTTTTAGGTCTTAGGGGAAAGAGTACCCAGTGTCCATCTAAAAAGTAACTGCCAGAGATTTGCAGCTGATTTAGAATTATGAGATGTTTAACTCCATGTCCTCATTCAGCAAATACCCTACGCTCAGCCACCTGTGTAAACAATGATCACGTATGCCATCAAAAGCCTCACTGTCTAGTGGAAATACAGACAAGTAAGCAATCAAATGATAAGAAGGTAAGTAGTATATGATATAGAAAGTAGGAAGCATCAGGGAAATACAAAGCAGGGAAGTCCCCCAGTATTTGAGCTCTAGAGAAGCCCTCCCCGAGGAAGTTACTCTACAGCACAAACCTTCAAAAAAATTAAGAATTTATCCAGATAAAAGGGGTTAGCCAGACGAACCAGTTCATGCAAAGACACACCAGTGGGTGAGGGAAAGTATGGTGGACCTGAAAAACTGAGAGATGATCAGCTTGGCTGTAACATGCCAAGTGTGGGATGAAGGTGGAAGTTAGCTTGGCAATGTTAGCAAGGGCCATGTCTTGTGTCTAGGCTAAGTACCATGAACTTTATTGTGAAGGCAAAGAGTGCCAATAAAGCTCTTTTTAAATGAGGGAAGAACAAAAGGATCTTTGCGTTGAACAAATAATTACTCAAAAATGGAGAGAAGAATGGTAGATGGGAAAGAAGATAATGACTGAAGGCAAAGTGGCCTTGAAAAATGCTTTTGGATCATTTAACAGATGACCCAAGTAAGTGCTTAAGGAGCAGAGTTAATTCCTTCATTTGTTAATTCAATAGAAATTTATCATGGCATCTACTTCAATGTCAAATTCTTTAAGCCTTTAGGAGATAAGTGGATAAACCAGATGACATTTTTGCCATAAAATAATAAAAGTCAGATATTTTATGCTATAAGAAAAATAAACATGATAAGGAGATGGAGAATGCGGAGACAAAGGTATTCCTATGTTATATAGGGTGGTCAGGTAAATGTACATATCCCACCCATCTCTTTTCTCTGCATGCATCTTGCCTGAGGAAAAAAAAAATTATAATGTTTGTTTCCCCATTCATTCAATATTTATACAGTGCCTCTGTGTATTAGGTGCCCTGTGAGACTCTGTGCAGTGTCATGGCAGGTGTAGATGCAGGAAAGAATAATCAAGCAGTACTTTGTAGACCATGTTAAGGTTTAAAGGTTTAGATGTTTTTCCTATGGACAATGGAAGCCATTGTAGTGTTTTAATTAAGAATTCCATGTGATCAGATTTGTAGTTTTAAAAAGAGCATCTGGCTTCAGGGGAAAGAATGAATTGATTAACAGACCCAGAATGGTTCTCTTCAACTGAGGGGAAAAGAACAGATTTTTTTCCTTGCTTAGCTATTAGTAGTGATGGCCAAATTTCTTTCCATTCAAGGACAAATAATAATGTTTTACCCTAAATGAAGGGTCTTTTTCTCTCAAGGGGAAAAAAAATTACTTGAGCTAAAATAAAATCTCATGTTTAAAAAAATCGTCATCACCCAATCCTTTGAATTCTTGACATTTTTTTCAGACCCATAAACAAATTTCTTAAGAATACACTTTTTCCTTTTGACTGATGAACTTACTTTTTTGTGAAGGCTTAGATGTGAATGTGTGAACCATGTGAGCTTACCAAAGAAATTCTGATGTGACCTTTTGTCTCTAAGAGAGAGTAATATTGTCTTTAGCTATGACGCTTGATTGGCAGAAAACACTCATTTTATTATGAAAACACAGAAGACACTTTTGTTTCTGCTGCTAAACACCTTATTAACATTTTATATGAGTAGAATGTTAAAATATTTGTTTGTATAACATTATATAAGGAGTGTCTTAATACAGCTTTGGCCATATTAAAAATGCCTTATGTGCCATGTTGCTCAGATGGCATGTTTACGAATAAGTTTTTAAAGCTCCATATGTACAAATATGAAATATGAAATCTTCCTCCAAATGCTAAGAATACAGCTCATTCTACATTTGCTGGTTTATAGTGCTAACATTTATCTGCATCTCCATATTCCAAGATTTGCAAATGAGATAATTCTGTTGCAGTATGCCGCCAAGTATAAACAGCTGGCTCTCTTTGGCAAGCAGAATATCATCTGAACATTTAATGTAGCCCTTCCTCTAGGATGTCTTTTATCATCAGAATTTAGGGAGGGACAATTGTTCAGCATGTTTCTTTTTTTTTTTTTAAAGATTTATTTATTTGACAGAGAGAGATAGCGAGAGAAGGAACACAAGCAGGGAAAGTGGGAGAGGGAGAAGCAGGTTTCCTGCAGCGCAGGGAGCCCGATGTGGGGCTCGAACAGGACGCTGGGATCATGACCGGAGCCGAAGGCGGACGCTTAACGACTGAGCCACCCAGGCGCCACTGTTCAGCATGTTTCAAATGTACTCTTCTCTAAAGTCTTACAGCCCATGGATTCTCTTAACTGTAACAATAAGAGACCGGCTAGGACAAGATATTAATATTAAGCATTGGGAATGAAATCTTGTGAACCTATCAGAGGGACATTCAGGGGAATGAAATTTTAAATAGGCAGTTTTATATAGTGATACTATCTTAAATTATTCCCAAATGGAATGAAATTCAGTCAGTGGGGTTTTGAGAAGCCACAGTATATCCAAAAAGATACTAGGGGTAAAAAAGAGTTTTACCATCAACATGATGTAAAATATAAATAAAATAACCAAAATTTCCCTCTGAATCTGAACAACCCATACATGGAGCATATCATTGTCATTCTTCCACAAGTGGAAATGACATTCATTGACTTACATCTATAAAGTTACAAATAACAATACAACAAATAAGAAATCAGGACTAATTTGGGAAGGAAATTATATGAATAAATGTAAGAACAAGAAGTGAGTCTTGATTACCTCTCATTATACCCTCTAGATGGGATATAATACTTGACTTCAGGCTTTGCTTGTCTTTTTGTTCTTCTAAGGTCGAGGTCAGCGCTGACCAATAGAACTTTCTGTAATGATGGAAATGGCCTATATTTTTGTTACCCAATGTGGTGGCCACTGGCCATTTGTGGCTACTAGGCATATGAAATGTAGCTAGTACAACTGAGGAAATACGTTCAATTTTTTATTTAATTTAAATGAATGAAGACAAATTTAAATAGAAACAAGTGGCTACTGGCTATCACATTGGACGTGCATGTATAGGCCATGGGAAAGATCTTTCTCTCTTTAACTATAAGGCATAGAAGTCATTCAGATCTGGTCCTACTGACACTGTAGCCCATACTTCATAGAAAGACTGAAAGTTGCACAAAGTTGCACAAATACACACTGAAGTTCCCGACTTCACTGTATGTTATCTCAGGATGGGTGACAAACTGTGTTGGGTGACTCCAGAGAACTACTTTTCATTCTAAAAGCTCATTTGGAAGTATTGGGAGCCTAGATGAGGAGAATCTATTAGCTACCCAAATGAGCAATAATCACTATCTTAACTGAAAATCAAGTGTTTCACAGGGAAGATATGGAGAGAGGAAAGAAACCTGCTGTTGCTATTATAGGGTGTTACCTTCTGATGTTTCAAAATGTTTATTTTTCTTTTTTTTTTAGATAGAGATTTTATTTATTTATTTGTCAGGGAGAGAAAGAGAGAGAGAGAGAAAGCATGAGCAGGCAGAGTGGCAGGCAGAGAGAGAAACAGGCTCCCCGCTGAGCAAGGAGCCTGACACGGGACTTGATCCCAGGACCCTGGGATCATGACCTGAGTCGAAGGCAGAAGCTTAACCGACTGAGCCACCCAGGCGCCTCTTAAAATGTTTATTTTTCTATTGACAATTATGAATTATTTATCTTACTGCAGAGATACTAATAATTTTCAGTCTTCTACATTTATTTTAACACTAAAGGGTAAACCTACATGCAAAGTAGTTTTTATTTATTATGTTAATAGTTCTTTCCATTTCAAAACAACTTAAATGGAAATTACCTATCTCAAATATGTATGTTAAGCAAACAGAACAAATCAAGAAACAGCAAAAACAACAACAACAACAAAAACTGTACAAGGGAGACAATTCATGATTCTTATGAATCATAATTGCTAACATGTATTTGAGATACCTATCACTAATAGAACTAATTTAAGCTAATACTAACATTTACTGTGCATGTACTATATGCCCGACACTGTAAGTGCTTCTTATGGATCATATCTTTTAACAAATCTACAAAATGAGTGTTACCATTATTTCCCAGTAAGTATATCGTTTTTTCCAGCATCTTGCTGAGACCTAGATATATTAATCAATGCTCCTAAATCTATATAGCCAGTAAGTGAAGTGGCCAGAATCTGGACCCAGATTTGCACAAATCCATTTTTAACCAGTTAATTGAAAATGTCAGAGGATCTAAAATGAAATGATTTCATCTGGTGTCATAGATTGTTGGAATAAAAATTTTCTGTAATCAAAGAATGACTTTTCCCAAGAAAACATTGACAACAGAAAGCCTGAATTCAAATACATATACATTTATACATATTAGAGATTTTAATGTTGAGATATAAGTGATACTATGTTTATGTGTATAATTTGAGCATAACACACCAAACCTATGACAGTGAAATCAATTATATCGCTGCAATAGTGATATTAGAAAATCTGAAGGGAACAAGAGAGCGTTTGGGCTGCTGCTGTAATTTAAGGTTCTGATTTGCCTCAGAGAGCTGCAGGGCACTGAGTGTCCACTTGCCAGCTTGGCCAGGTGCATGACTATATCTCTGAAATCAATGCAGAACTACTTCCAGAGGAATTGAAAAAATGTTTCTTCTATTCCTTTTGACAAGAAGTCATTACCAGTAGCCTTTGGGGGAGAGTTGCAGAAGCTTCATGAAAACTACAAGGCCATTATTTACTTTTGATACTCCAAGCCTAGGTCTAAAAGAACAGGTAACAAGACCTTTTGCTCATAGTAAGCTCATTGTAACTCTCAGCAATTTTAAAAACACAGAATTGAGCTCAGAACATGGGTTTTATTGCAGACGTTCTTGTTTTTCATCCCTTTGGGGTCTTTATTCTGCTGGTAACACTGGCCTTAATATAATATATATATAATATTATCACTGTAATGTCTTCTTTTATACTTTAATATTATTCTAGGGAGGGTTCACTGCTGGTTATTTCATGATCAGAAGATAAAATAAGAAGGAATTCTGGCATTATATATTTGAAACAGGATTAAAGAGAAGAATGTAGATTCAACACCTTTCCTACATTTAAATGACACATTTAAAAAAAATAACTTTTCTTTCTGATAAAGAGAGGCAAACGACACTGTGTTATTGGTATATTGAAAATTCCTTTAGAGTTTGATTCAGTTTCCATGGGTCTGGTTTTAGTCCTCAGTTTGGTCTGCTACCTGTTAGCTGAATCACTTTGGGTAAATTACTTAATATCTATGAGTATGTTTACTTTTCTGTAAGTAGAGATACTATACTCTCTTTGTGGAAAAGATCAAATAAAACATTAAATTTAAAAGTAAAGTGTAAAAACAGAAACGTGAAAGAGTGTACTTTTATGATTTAATGATACAGGAGTAGTGTTTAAATTTAAGAAAGAAATACTTACATTTAGTGTTTTTTGTGTTAAAATTTTATTTTCGTAGTCTTTCTGACCAGTGAGCCTGTGAACATGCCTATTATGTCTAACTTCTTCAATTCTGAAAGCATTTACTGCAGATGTTCAGAGAGGGATGAGTTATTTAACATCATGGGGATTTATTTAAACAGTCGAATGAACACAAAATTGAATTTTGTGAAAAATTCAACCTAAAATCTGTTCACATACCCAGATTATTTTCCATAAGTATAATATTGGTGGTATAAGATGTCATTGGTGATTTTATCCATGATCTTTATCTAAAGGATTAGCAAGGGAGAAGTTTACTAACATCAGTAGGGTTACATCAATATTTATTTAATTTCTCCTTATTGGTTTATATACTTTCAGAATCAGGATCTAATCAGATCAATGTCCCATACAAGATGTTCAGAGTATCTTTAGCATTACAAGTGGAAATGTGGATGTTCTCAAAAGGCTGTAAAGGAGCTGGAGAAACTTCCATCTGCTTCTGTGTATGAACACGAATCACAAATCTGAAAGTAGCTTGATATAATAGCATGGGACATTATAGAAAATGTAGGTGGTAGATGTGTGATTGTAAGTTCCAACCCACCCCCCTTTCCTTCAAGAATTTAGAAACAGGAAAACTCAAATTGAATAAAAGTAGAGGCAGATGGTTCTCATATTAGAAATTGTCTTGACTGAAAAAAAAAAAAAAAAAAGAAATTGTCTTGACTGAATGGGTTAATCAAAGAGGAAAGAAGTGCCAAAATAAATTCCAGAGAGGAAAGAGAGGGAGAAAGAGATGGAGAGGGAGAGAGGGCGGTAGAGGGGAACTCCAAGTTGTTAATGAATCATTCTATCCGCTTGTGGAGTTAGAAGGACTAGGTCCCAGAGTATGATGCAATTAGCCATCTGAATTATATAACTAACTCTCCTTATTTTGATTCCTCTCTTTTCAAGATGCACAGCCATGAGAAGGTTCTGCCTGAAAACTCTATGTACTGGTCTAGCTGTCGAGGAAGTCAGCTGGGTCCTAGCTTATCCCTTCTGTCACTTGTGAGTATCATTTTCAGAAGCCATTCTCAGCTTTATGGTACTGGGGAGACCTAGATTTAGCAATTCTCGAGACCAACATCTGGACATGGTGAAATTACCAAGTTATTGTCTTTATGTGAGGTCTCTTGGTGAGTAATCAGTCATTTGATCTTCCTAGGACTACCTTAACTTGTTCATATGCTTTTGAAAACATCCACATAAATCTTACGACATTTCATACAAATCTAGCGTGTGTGTATATGTGTGACAAGTGACACCTCAGATTGTTAAGGTTCTCCTCTCATTCACATGTGTGCCACATTTCTTAAAGGCAAGTTCCAACATTTATTTTGCCCTCTCTACTCTCAATGACATAATTTTGGCTTTCTACCTCTCCATGATATGTGTATACTCTTCTAACCCTTTCAACGCCTTTATTCAACCAGAAAATTTTTTACTGCATGAGCATTACTTCAAAGCTATTTTATCAATTATGTTCAAGGACATTAGTATTGATGATCTGATTTAACCTGAATATTCATTACAGCACAGGGTGAGGGGTGGGGGCAGTGTTGCGGAGGAGAACATTATTAAAATAGTCAAAACATTTGTGCATTTTTTACAGGTGGACGGAGCATACATTAGACTATTAGTTGAGTTTTTTGTTTGATAAATTTTTTTCTATCACTTTTGGTCAGTTTCTCATGTCATACATTTTTTTAGTTATTTACATTTTGATTAGTTATTCACTGGATTGTGTGTTACTGAGATACCTAGGTGGTAGAATCTAAGGAAAGATTAAAGTCTTGAAATCCCAATGGAAACTGTGTTAGTTTGGCATTTGCTTTGTATATGTGCTTTTGATGTGATCTGATTCTATGTCATAAATTCAACTATTTCTTTTATATTTATAAAACTCAAATCTATATATTTTAACATATGAAACTTGGATACAATTTTATATCATGTACATAACTCTATGTTGTAATTTTAATTTTCAGGTATAGCTCTCTTATAGATTTTTCACTTCCTAAGGACAGAAATCTCATCTTATTCATCATTGTATCCTCTATACTCAGCATACTACCTAGAAAATAAATCAACACATTTACTGCACTAGATTGATAGTTATTTCTACTACAACTCCTTTTTTGTTCTAATCAAACTGACCAATCTAGATCCATCCTTTAATTTAAAAATTGATATTCTCTCCCCTATCCTCTTAATTCAATGAATAAAGGGCATCTTTACCACTAAGAAACTCCCACTTGGCTGGTCAGAACAGATGTAAACAAGTTCAGGATGGGGCATTGGTGAAGACACCATGATAGAGTTTGAATAGGGTCCAGTGGGTCCCCTTCCTCTTGAGGGGAAAGGCAACTATCAATAGAAAAACCTCTCAACAGGAGGTGATACTGGACTTGAATTTGAAAACTGACATGTTTGCCTGTTGGGCAAGGTAGTTGGTCATTGTGAGAAGAGTAAGCACATCATTTAGAGCATAGGTTGTTACTAACAATGTGGTGAATGATAAGTAATGATCCTCCATGCATAAGGAACAGCACAAGAAAAGCAGCTTGGTGTTTCCAAGAACTGTAATTACTCTTGGACTAATGAAAAGCACATGGGGTCAGGTTCACAAGAGATGAAGTACTGAGAGAGAGGCATAGACCAGATTACAAAAGGCCTTGCATTTTATGGAAAACAAATTCATTTTGTCATTTGGTCTGAAAATCCTCCATGTCATCTTTTTTTTTTTAAGATTTTATTTATTCATTTGGCAGAGAGAGAGGGAGAGCCAACACAAGCAGGGGGAGGGCAGAGGGAGAGAGAGAGAAGCACTGATCAGGAATCCCAATGCAGGCTCAACCCAGGACCCTGGGATCATGATCTGAGCTGAAGGCAGTCGTTCAACAGGCTGAACCACCAGGTGCCCCCTCCATGTCATCTTTATTCTTTCCTTTTATGTCTTCTATCTTCTAGTGATTTAATGAATCCTGTTTTAACATGCTTTGTAATGTTTCTTTTCTCTATCTTACTTTTTTTGTCACTATTACTACTACCCTGGTCACTCATTCATTCTTTCCTTCAACCACTATTTGTGTGTGTGTGTGTGTGTGGTTTTTATGCGCTAAATGCTATTCTTGGTTATAGGAAAACAATGGTGAACAAGGTGAACAAAATGGCTGCCCCCATCAAGCTTGTAGATAATTAATGCACAACTTACCTGTTAAATTTACTTTATTTTTTAAAAAGATTTATTTACCCATTTTAGAGAGAGAGAGAGAGCTGAGCGAGGAGCCCATGTGGGATCTGATCCCACGACCCTGAGATCACGACTGGAGCCAAAACCAAGAGCTGGAAGCTTAAATGACTGTGCTGCCCAGGCGCCTCTATTAAATTTATTTTAAAATGTCAATAAATGATAAGACCTGTGAATAAAAGTAAAGTGTAGTAAGGGGATACCGAATTATGGAGGATACCTCAGTAGATAGGATGGCCAGACAGGCTTTGTTGAGGAGATGACATTTTAGTTGAGACATGGATGAATTTATGAACCAGCCATGAGGAGAAAAGACATTTCAGAAAAAGGGAGAGACACTCTGGTGGGGATGAGTGTGGCTTATTTAAGGATGAACCTGAGCATCTCCCATAATTATTAAAGTTAAATATATTACTTGTTTGGTAATAATCATGGTGGTTCTCTTTCCATGTTCAAACCCTGACAGAAACAGATATAAGTGACTAGAGCAGAGTAAGTGAGGAAGAGAGCAGTCTGTGTTCTTGTTTGTCACCCTCACACTGAGATGAAAATCCCACACTTTTCACAAGATATTCTCCTAACTCTTATTTAGAATATACACTCAGCATTTTAAGAAATGTGAGACTAAAAGTTTGGATAAAATACAAATATCATTTTTAGCCCTACCATTTACAGAATTTGATTAATCAACATATCTTAGAGAACATGCCATGATATTGTCCTAACTGAAAAAGCATTTCTTTGGCTTGAATGTATCTGAAATATAGTTGGTCATTGTTAACATTATAATGTGCAATATGGAAGTGGATTAAATTTCTTGAGGCATTTCTAGAAGTGAAATATTTTTATCTACTTTGAGGTAAAGCTTCATTCATTATTAGGAGAAGTAAATAAAGCCTTATAAAAACATCTTAACCCTTAAAGGGACACCTCTTTGTTGTCTTTAGAACTGCTCTTTGATTAATTTAAGAAAGACACGATATTTCACCCATGCATTGTTTTTTCACTTTGGAATCGTAATCATATTTCTATGAACACAGCCATATATTTGGACTGACAGCTGTAAATATTTTTAAAATTCATTTTTGAGAATGGCATTTGTCATAGGTAGGACTAGTTTATTCTTAAGATTCAGTAACCTGTCTTGAAAATGATACAGTATCTCTTAAGAACTTTACCTTATCAAACATTGTTAAAATGTAAAGAAAATAAATAAAATGGAATTTGGATCCACAGGGTGCCTCTAATAGCTTTTCCTCCTTGACATGGAGCTAATATAAACTGCATCTAAACAGCTGATTTTTATAAAACTGCAGAAACTGACAGTTATTTTCTGGTGCTACTTACCACTATTCTATCTCATTTGAATTCCAGAATCAATGGGCAATACCAATACCTATGGATTACATGTTAAAAAGGCATTTATGAATTATGGATGAACTGGGACAGTTATTGGTATTTAAAGACATCATATTTCATGTTGAATATTAATAGGAATGAAAGACCAGAGGAACATAGTTACAAAAAAAAATGAGTAATATTTCAAAACAGAGTAGTTTCTTTAAGCCATGGGATATAAGAATAAATGTTAACGATATTAGTTCACTTAGTGACAATTTTTGTAACAACAAAGACTAGAGATGAGAACTTACCGTCAAAGGTTTTTTATTATTATTCAATTAGGACAAATCTAATTTGGACATTAAATAAAAAGTAGTTTAAAATATTGTTCTATATTGTGACAGTGTCTATTGTCTTATTGTTTGGCTTTACGTGATTGCTAAAAGGAAGACTATATGTCCACATGAAATGTAATAAAGTATAATTTAAAATTTTAATTTTAAGGGTTTAAACTACTCAAGAAAATAAGAAAATATTTTTATTCAACATTTGTGAGATGACATCATAAATTATTACTTTTACTATCTATGTTGGTTAAGTTGGTACACAATGAAAGTGACTGGGCCTCTGCCTCTTGGGATTAGGGTCCTACTTCCCAAATTTGCATAATCCATAAAAGGAATTTATTCATTCTCTTAAACTGCAAGGAATTCGATCAAGCTTATCAACCCACTAAAAACTAGTAAACCAAAATATTAACATCCAGTCATGGATTACTGTGTAATGAGAAATAAAAGAGAATGCCAAGAAGACCGGAATGTGTGTGCTGACTGAAAAGCATGTTATATGCCCAGGAGGAATGTCATTTATTATTTATTCATCAAATGTGTATTGATGTCTGATTTATACCAGACATTTTGCTAGACACTGGATGAAAAGTCAAGTAGGGCATAGTCTCTACCATCAAGGCGCTTATTGACGAGTTTGAAAGACAGCCAAGTAAAAACAACAATTTTAGCACAGTAAAGAGAAGATTCCAAATACAAAAAGGCATCTGGAAGTGTTTCTTTGAGGGGACTAAACAAGGTGAAATAGAAAATAAGTAGAAGTTTGCTAGTGGAAGAAAATAATTAGGCCATCCTAAACTCTCTGGTTTCTGGACCTATGGGGATGACATGGTACTAAATCAAGAGAAGAGTTCCACACAATGAAGGCAGGTATGGTTGCTTTTCCCCCTCTCTCTAGCCATAAACTTCTCTCTACATTGGATCCTATCCATCATTCCTCAACTAAGTTCTAGTTTATACCCTACATTTCATTATTCACTCATCCAGCAAATTCTTTGATCATCTACTGTGTGCCAACATCATAGTAGTAGGCACGGAGCACTGGGTAGTGCACAAAACAAAATCACTGACCATTATAGAACTTAGAATCTATTTCTTAAAATACTCTCTTTTGGGGCACCTGGGTGGCTCAGTGGATTAAGTGTCTGCCTTTGGCTCAGCTCATGATCTTGGGGTCCTGGGATCCAGCCCCTTGTCAGGCTCCCTGTTTAGCAGGAAGTCTGCTTTCCCCTCTCCTTCTGCTCCACCTTCCCCCGACCTGCCGGCTCGTGCTCTCTCTCTCTCTCTCTCAAATAAATAAATAAAATCTTTAAAAATACTCTCTTTTGACCTATGTACTCCATTAGTTATCTTCCCATTTCTGTATCAAACTTACTGATACTTCTACAACCATTTGTATTGCCTCATCTCTCATTTTTTTTTTTTTCTCATCTACTCTAAATCTCTCCACTCTACTGCCTACACTGCTCTTGATGATGTCTTAACAATCTCCATGTGTCAAAGCCAGTGGTCACATCTCCATGTTACTCAAACTCTCAGCAGAATTAGACACTCTTGTCTGCTCTTTTCTCTTCAGTACTCTTTTCTTCTTCTGGTTTCAAAGACAGATTCTCCTACTTTTTCTTTTACCTCACTGCTTCCTCCTTCTTTATCTCCTATACTAGTCTTGCCTTGTCTGGCCTCCAAATGTTGTAGTGCTTCAGGATCAGTCCTAGATCCATCCTTTATCTTTTATCCCAGCCATCCTCCCCGCCCTTTTCTGTCTCTGAGGAATGTGTGATCCCCAGATTTTTTTTAAGTCATTGATTTAGGGATATAGAAAACAATTTAAGAGGGAGAATGTCAGGATTAGATTTACATTTTTAAAAGCTTATCCAGCAATTTCCTAAATGGTCTTTTTAGTGTATATTTGTGATTAGAAAGAGTAAAGATAGTTAAATGATCTTAATCATGAAAATAGGGGTATAAGTTCCAAGAGCCTTGGGATATTCTTACCTACTGCTCTTGGAAACTTCTCACTGGAACATGTGCAAAATGACAAATTATTTTGAGTGGGCTCCTTTCTTCTATACTTTGTACATTGTATAATTTTATGTTAAAAGGAGATGACATTAATAACTTTATAGGATATCTTGGCCTACCTATATTCTATAAATGATGTTGATGTCTCTGAGGTGTGTTGGTCTCTGTGAGGTAGAAATAGAAATGTCATTGCCCTATCACAACATTTCAAGCCTTTTTTTGAGTGATTTATTAATGATGATAACTTGATTTTAAAGTATTACTTTCAGTCTTCTTAATAAGTCCTGAGATTGTTTGGGGAATGCTCATAATCGTATGCATAGCTCATTTTCTAAACTTAATGTTCTTATCATTTAATATTTATTTTGAATATCCATACCAATGTCACTGTAGTGATTCAGGGTATGTGGTAGATTTTCCTGAGTTTCCAGGTAGAAATCTCCTATAAATGGTGCCATCTTTATTATAAGATGGAATGAAAATAGTGCCAAATAATTTCTAAACAATGATTGTACTGTTTTAAGAGTTTTACTTTATGTATTCACTTAACCCTCACAAGAAATCTGTAGAGAAGTTAAACAACTTGATGATGTCACAGAGCTAGCAAGACCCACAGTCGATCTCCAGAGCCTGTGTTCTTAATCATGAAATTACACTGTAAAGGGATATATATGCCATTAGAACTGTTCCAAATCTATGCCATTAGAATTGAATATACTGTAGTCTTCTTTTCTTATTTATTATTATTATTTATTATGATTGATGAAGCTAAATGTTTCTGAGGTCCTAACTCATGGGAGGAAAGCCCTACATAAGGGTTTATCCCTTACTCCCCTACCTATCTGAAATCCTTCACAGCTTATTGCACCCAGTCACTTCCAGGGCTACACTGTCCCCAACAGTTAAAACTTAGACACTAGAGGATACCGGGGTGGCTCAGTTGTTGAGTCTACCTTCGGCTCAGGTCATGATCCTGGGGTCCCAGGGTCCTGGGATCGAGTCCCACATCAGGTTACCTGCTCAGCGGGAAGCCTGCTTCTCCCTCTCCCACTCACCCTGCTTGTGTTCCCTCTCTTGCTGTCTCTCTCTCTGGGCCAAATCTTTTAAATAAACAAAACAAAACAAAACAAAAAACTTGGACACTAGAAAAGAATAAACAGTGTTGGTATTTAGTTACACAATTATAGAAGATAAAATATAAACAAGTTTGGGTGAATCTGATCAATATTTGTAGCTAAAATTGGATAATTTAGTCCCCCCTAAATAAATGCACATCAATGAAGATTTTATTCATGAAATATTTGGATAATTATTTCAACTCTACCATTTAAAATATCTTTATGTAAAGAGACATAAAAAGAGGCATCGAAAGTAGAAACAATTAACTGGAGTCAATTACTTGGCTATCAAATTTAAATCTTTAGAGCTATAGTTCAACATTGAGCTGTAATATTTGCTGTTGCTGCTGGTTTGCGGTGTAGGGGAGATGGAGGGGATTTGGGTCGGGAGATAAGTGACAGGAACAAAGAATGGGGAGAAAGGAAAGCAAAGAAGAGGAGAGAGAAGTGCTATGCTTGATTTTTTATCATAAGAGAAGTTTATAAGGTAAGATTGAGGTGGGGTGACTGAGACAAAACCTCAGCCCCTGTGAGAGATTTTGCTGTATTTATAAAATGCCTTAGTAGAATGCTGAATGCACATGAGTGGTCTGTCCATGTCACTTCAGCTCTCTCCTGTCTCTTAGTTTCCTTACTTAGGCTTTATTTTATCCTGAGAATATCTCTATGAAGCTTGTTATTATTATTCCCATTTTATAGGTGTGTCAATAACTGGTTTAAGGCCATATTATTTTTTAGAAGATGGAAATGGAACTCTTACTCTAGACAGGCTGACTTCAAAGCTTATATTCTTTTTATTCTACTCGTCCTCTTGGCATTCTTGTTAAAATCAGAACACCATGTTTACCCTAAGAATAATTCTACTTTTCAAGGTTAGTGTTCACCAAACATTTGATATCATACACAACTATAGGTTAAAAAAAATGAGCATTCCTTTTCATTATGTTTGTCATCTATTTTTGCAAAGTACGTATGTATATGACTCTATAAAATACAATGTATATTATGAAACATATACAAAACTTTAAAAGTATGAATTAAAAATAAATGTAATTAAAAATGCTAATATTCCCTATTAGTGTCCCAAATGGTTGTCTAGTCAGCCCCCAGGGTAAACAGACCCTATTATAGAGGGCTTTTCTCTATGTCACTAATACTAACTCCCATAAAGCATGCATTTGGGTTATATAAATACAGCAAAACCTCAGTATTTCTTTAAGCCTCTTCAGCAGGTTAGAATAACGATAAATCCATTACGGTGATCAGTATATCTTCTGGTTTGATAGAACTCACAATTAACTAAAGGATACGATTTCCTTACCTAATGACTTATTGAGAAGAGATTCTACCCACAGCATGTTATTTTCTAAAAAAGTCATAGTAGACCTGTATGCACTGTTGAAGTGTGATTCAATGGAAAGATATGATGCAGACGTTATTCATTACTCCTGAATCTTTGAAAGAACTTATCTGCTTATTTTATGATGGCTCTCTCTTCCTCCCTTATTTTGCAAAGATAATTTGTTTCAGGTAATGTATTCCTACATATGGTATAGTTAACTGACTCCTTCCCCTCCTTTTACACTCCCCCCCCCTTTTTTTAATTGTTGGGAGGGCTAGAAGGTGAAATCAAGTCCAACAGGTCAGCGGACCAGGGATGCGATACTGCAGAGACAGCAGCTCTAACTATAGAGTCACTGTGTAGAGCCTTATAAGAGGATGTCCTCACTGTGAAGCCTTCTGTTTTGTCAATACTTTTACATCAATACTTGGCAGTCAGTTCTGCTGCTTTAGGGTTTCAGCATATAAAACAGACGAAGTCACTAATATCAAATTGGAGCTACTTTGCATTTGCAGTTGACAAATCCTATTTTAGAAATATGCATGAGCCTGAGGATTAGATCAAGCTTTTAACATTTACATTTTTTTCCAGTGGGGAAGTCTCTGATCCTCTCCTAATTTACCTGTTGTTGATTTCCTGAATCTTTTTAAATCCCTTGCAACTGAGAATGGTCTCTCCATCAGGGAAGCAATTAACCAAATCCCTGACTAGAGTATATGCGGCATCTGTTATAAAAGTATAAAAGGTTAACTTAAATCCCAGCACACAAAGGAGATGTCAGACCAGAACAACTCAGCATGGGGAATTACCTGAAGGAGATTCAAGGTTAAGGTGGAGCATATGTACAGTTAAGAGGATGTTTATGACTAGTGGAATTTGTTTTTCAGACTGTGAAGACTGGAAGGTTAGAAATGACATGTCTATTATGAATCAACATAATTCATATTCTGCAGTTTTTGCCTGACAAAAGAAAATATACCTTATTTTACCCTATGCAACTCCAAATCTAAACAAAGAGTTGTAGAGGTGTCAACTTTCATCTCATATAAATGCTTAAGGTTGTTTTTTTTTTTTTTCAAGAAAAAGAGAACAACTTTAAAAAGATCATGCATTGCCTGAGCTAGGTGGATTAGTAAGCAGATGACAAAGAACTCATTTGTTTTTATATTTAGATAGTCCTCCTTCAACCAATTATTGTAGGATAGAATGATAAAAATTTATTAAAATGTTATAAATATAAAGTCAATCATTATGAATTAAATGGGCTGGGATATTACAATTTTGGATGGAATAAGGTAGTGTGTTAAAGACGGCTGTAAATTCTTTGACACTCCTCTCATTGAGAGGGGGATTACTGGTTCCCTCCACTTGAATCTTGCTGGGCTCTGTGAGTGCCTTATCAGTAAAATATAGTGGAAGTGATGCTTTGCCAATTTCTGGGCCAGGGCCACTTCCTACTTTGTAGAATCCTCGCTGTTAGAGCCCTAAGCTTCAGTGTAAGTTCAGCTCTCCATCTGAAAAGACTATGTAGAGATGTCCTAAGATTACATGGAGTGACTGAGAGGCTCAGTTGAATTCAGCCTTGCCAAGATCCAAACACGTGAGTGAAGCTGTCTTGGACCCATCAGACTCCCCTAGGTATCAGCTGGATGCTACCAAATCGCCCTTGTTGACATGTGGAGCCAAATAATTGTCCAGAAAAACCTTGCATCAGTTGCTACCCCCAAAATTATAAAGTATATTAAAAGGGTGGTTGTTCTAAACCACTAATCTTTGTGGTATTTTATTAAAGTGATGGATAACTGGGCTAGCATGTGTGACTAATTTTATTACTTTTAGAATTAATCTTTAAAAATTGAGATATAGTCAATTCAAGATAAGTACATTTAAAAAGTAGATATGATAGGGCGCCTGGGTGGCTCAGTTGGTTAAGCAACTGCCTTCGGTTCAGGTCATGATCCTGGAGTCCCTGGATTGAGTCCCACATCGGGCTCCCTGCTCGGCAGGGAGTCTGCTTCTCCCTCTGACCCTCCCCCCTCTCTATGTGCTCTCTCTCTCAAATAAATAAACAAAATCTTTAATAAAAAAATAAAAATAAAAATAAATTAAAAAAAAAGTAAATATGATACCTGAAGAAATGAAAATTATAAAACTGTCTGTCAGAGTCATACATTCTACTGAGGAAATCCTTAACTTGATACAACTACAGAGATGAAGCCATGAGGTAAGCCAATCATAGTATTTGTATTTCTTTACCATCCTGGTAGGTGAGTTAGATGTGTTTTCATTAAAGTTGCATATTCTAAATCATTGTCCCAAATCTTTGGACTTTGCAAACATACAATGTTATATCAAATTAACTGTTATAACTTTGTCATAGCTGTCAGCTGAGCTTGTCCATAGCTGTAGATTAAAAACCTGTCACATAGACAGTTAGATCCCTGAATCCCCACGAATCTATATGGAGTTTCTAGGGGTGAAGAAAGGCAGCTTCCCCTTCCCTTCCTCTTCTTCCTTCTCCTCCTTCTCCTCTTTTCATATCTGTATGTCTTGATTTCTAATCTCCTAATTTTACTAAATTAGTTCCATGGTGGGTCATGTTACCATTTTCCTGGAAAATATTTCCCACAGATGTGAGATCCAGTTCTTTTATTATATTATTATTTTATTATTATTATTTAACATTGAAATTACTCCTGAAAAGCATTTTACATTTTATGTAAATGTCTGAAACATTAGAGTTTCAGACTCTAATGAAGGTTTTATATTGGAAGGCTTTCCAATGCATTCCCATACCTCTCTGGGTACTTCTATTCCAGAAAATTTAATTTTTTACTTTGTATTGCAGAGAAATTGTTTTCTCTACCCTTTACTTTTTTGTAGCATATTTTTGTATCTAAAGATTTATTAATGGATTTTGTTAACGCTGAAACGGTATTCTTAAATTCATCCCCAGTAGACACAGAACTGGGAGAGGTGGGTTTCCATTTTTATCACTTTTCTACCCCATATGTCGCTGTGAGTAAAGGGGAAAAAGGAAATGAAACTATTTGGATACTACTTGGTTCCAAGATTGGATTAAGAAGTCAGACTCTAGTGAATCCAGTGTCTTATTTAGTACCAAGTTTCACTAATGATTTCAAGGATATGACAATCAAGAGACTCAGAGGAAGAAAAGAGGGCTCTGGGACCTGGAGGGTGCTTCCCCAAGTTGTTTTCTCTCACATCAGATATACATCTTTGGCCCAGAGTAATCGAGGGGTCTCCAAGTGAGACCTTGTGAGTTAATACCTCACAAAGCAGAAAGAATGTTCCATTTTCCATTTTATATCCCTGAGTGTTATGTAGCTTAGAAGACGTTATCCAGGATGCAGTCCTCATAAGTCCATAGACCTGGGGTTTATTTACTAAAAATAACTCTCAAGCAGCAAACTTCTGCTAATGGCTTTCTCTATAAAAGGACCAATCCTTCTAGAAAATATCATGTCTATTTACCTAGAGGTCCAGTTGACAAGATGATTAAACAAGGTGCCTGCCTACTTTTTTTCTCTAAGAGAAAGGAAGTAACTTTGGTAAAATGAGTCACTTGATCATAGGCCAGATGCTCTAATGCCCTCCACCCCTCACTTCTAAGTCTCGCTCTCTGTCTCTCTCTCTCTCACACACACCCTCTCTTCTCTCTATGATTTTCCCTCTTTTCTCTCACTTCAATGTAAATGAATACCTTACTTTATTTCCTATGACTCTCTTTAGTGTCCATTAGCTCACACTTTACTCACAACAACTCTGTTAAATATATAGGGCAGATATAGTTGTTTATGTTTTTAAAATGAAAAAAATATTTGTGATTTGAGGGATTTCATTACATTTTTTCAAAGTGACAGTAACTTAATAGGCAATCACTAAACATCTGCAATGTACTAGGTATTGCTCTGGATACTGGGGGTTTAAGCAGGACTGAAATCTCACTGGTATGTCCCAGTACCACTGTTTACAATTATTCAAATAATACAATGTTCCCATATTGTTTTTCTCTCTTTCCCTTTTTCAGTTGCTCTCCGGGCCTCTTAGATGTACCTCCACTAGGATCAAGCAACTGAAGTTTTATACCTGGCTTAGGTGGCTCCCATGATTCTGCTTCAACTCTGAAACTAGATTCTGTTCATGCAGAAACCAGTTAACCCCTCTTTTGCAAATCTGTCCCCCAGCCACCTTTATTAGCCCAACTTATAGGGCTAATTGTGCCTAAAACCCCCATCACTGGAGCACCATTGTGGACCTTCCTTCCAGGCTGCCATAGTCTTACACACAACCCTCTGGCCAGAGCTCCATAGAAAAAACTCTATTTTCAGTGCTGGTATCTAAGGGGATTACTGTCCCTTGATTGCCCATGCTTGCCTTTCCTTGGCTAGGGGCTTTCCACTTGCCTTTTAAAACTCTGAGTTGCCTATTTGTGGCTCCTTGTGGCAACTGTAGCTTTTGCAGCTTTCAGACACTGAGTTCTAGAAGAAAACCTAGAGAGAAGGCAGACAGGCAAAGATGGAAGCACCTCAGACTCTGGAATGGTACTCTCAGCTGCACAAGCAGGGCTCACTCTTAGTACTGAGACAAGATTTGGGAAGAATGTCGGGAACTTGATGAGTGATGAGACACCTGGTATTCCTAGACTGTGGGCTCCACTTACCACCATCTGGTTGAAATTTACTTTTATTTAGTGGGAGAAGGTCATTGAAATGAACCTAATGTCTTCTGGTCATTCCATGAGCAATGTTCATTTTAATAATTAGAAAGAGGTTTAATACATGTTAACATTAGGGCCTAATGAGACAGGGCCTGTTCAAAATGTATTTTAACTAATCTGAGTACTATTTTGCTGATGAGGAAACTGAGGCATTGAGCTATTATCTAAAAGCTTAAGTGGCAGAAAAAGAATTTGACGCCAGGAAGTTGGGCAATAAAACCTACAATAGCCAGGTCTAAGGAAACAGGAAAGAGCAAGGAGGTGAAGCTTGTGCTAAATTGTGAAGAATGGGGACATTGTTGGTTGGCAGAAAAGAGTGGGGAAGGCAGCTCAGATATAAAGGAGTACAAAGCACAGGAGCCCAACACAGTTTTAGACACTGATAAAAAATAGTTACTTGGCATGGCTAGGATGAAGTGTGTGAGGGGGGTTGTGGATGTCATGATGGAAATCTGTGATGCTACCCTAGGGAGCCTTCATCCACTGCCTAGGAAGGATATTGATATTGATGTATTACAAACAGAAGCTTGACATGATTGTATTATAATTTAGAAAGACAATTTTGGCAGCAATAGGGAGAGGAAATTTGTGAGATGAGGTTTGAAAAAGGAAGTGGAAAGACCAATTAGGGGACTGATTTGTAGTTGAAGTTTTGATCCTCATCAGTTTCGATACTGTTACTTGATTTATAACAATGGAACCTTTACAGCAAAGGAGAATAATTTGCTAGGCGATATGATTCTTTGAATGAAATATCAAATAGGTTTTAAAACTGTTCCTTGATTATAAGTTAAACAAAATCATCTTTCTTTGATTTTTTGGTTGATGTTCAAAAGTGATAGAAAACTACTCACAAACAAAACCTAAACTTGAAAATGTAGAAAATTGTTAAAATTTTGTAATTTGACCATAACCCAATGTACATGAGGCTCGAGTGATTATGAAAACATGGTCAAATTGAAAGGGATATTACCTTCTAGTTGTCCAAAATACACAGAATTGACTTTCATTCTTTGTACCAAGTAACCAGGTGGAAAAGGATGAGATGTCAACAAGAGGAAGGGAGATGGGGAAAGATCAGAAAGAGGAAGGATTATGGGTGGATGAAAGCCCAGTGGAAGTATCCAGGACAAGTACACGGTGGGGATTCAATGGCTTGAATAAAAGGAATTTTAGATTATTGGGAAGGGACATGAAACAACAAAAGAACAGAAAGATGTAATGTTAGAAGAATAATGGAGAAGGCCAAGTTTCATCATTTAAAAGGCAGGAGAAAAATCAGTAAGCCTTTTCATGTCCAGTGATGAAATATATGACTGTGCAGAGCAGATCATGCATGGTTTTCCATGACATACTTTTTAAACATTTATTCAATGCCAGTTTATTATCTTTAGGCCCCTGTGAATGATACCAATCCACCCAAAGAAACAAGTGCTTGAAATAATGATTAAATCCTCTGAGAGTTGCTGGACTAGTGTCTAAAATTGATCAAGACAACTCCCACTTCCATCCTTTTTGATTCCTTGTTTATTGCAAATCACAGCTCTAAACATTTGCTTTAAGATCAAACACTGGCTCTGCCCAACTCATCTCTAATGACACAGTTTGCACATACCCTTCCATTTGACCTTAGTGCTTTCCTTTGGAAAGGCTTCAAACATTTAATCTTTGGGTCCGTGTACGTTCTGTTCCTGTCCAACTGGACTTCCCAACCAGGCCTCCCTGCCAGGTGAGGTTAGCAAATATAATGCACAAATAGAGAGGAATTTATAGAGGGTGAGAATATCATAGAAAAGCAGAGGAATTTCCAGAAAGAAAGAATAAACCGGATAGTTTCTGCACTCAAGATAGTTTGTACTTGAGTGGAAGATATGTTTAACACTAAACAATGTCAAATAACTAAAAGTGAAAATACTATTTTCTGAACTCTGATCTAGTATATTGATGTTTTGATAAGAAAGGCCACTTTTAGATCACGAAGGCAAAAAACATGTTTTTTCAAGGCTGGGAGCAAGAGAGAGTGTTGGATGGTGAGGGACATGGCTAACTGTTGTTCCAGCAGAATGGTTGCAAGTAGAACATACTCTTTAGTCTAAAGAAAATATGACCTTGGTGTTCATTGTCAAGATACTAGAACAAGCTTTCATGGGGAAAGCAAAGGTTGATTTCAAGTTCTGTAGCTTATTCTGTGACTCTGAGTAAGCCATTTATTTAACTGTTCTGAAGCTCAGATTTTTTTATCTGAAACAATGAAAATGTGATAATTATAAGGATAAAATGGGATGAGATAATGTGTGTTAGCATGCAGGAGGGTTGAATAAATGAAAAGTAAGTCTTATCTTCCCATCAAAACGGTACATTTGTAAATAACTGATGTATTCATTCTTCACACCAGGATAACATTTTGTCAATATTAAGAAAGACAAACATTATGACATCCGTTTTAGGCCATCAACTAGATTTATATTATACCTACCTAATGGTGACTTCACTTAGGCATGGACATGACACTAATTTGTATAACTGATTATATGGGGTTTATGGTAGTGAAACTTTATTTGAAATGCTATATATATAGGATTGGTTATTTTATTCTGCCCTACTTCACATCAACCAAGGTGACTGATACTTCTATTTTTGTGTGATATTTTAGATGTCATACTTCTTAAAGTTTTCTACTTGTGGCAGACAATACTTAATATTTATCTTCTTTTTGTCAAAATATTTCCTATTAAATTTTAGAAAGTTCTTTAATATACTAATACAATCAAGTATGTACCGTGATAAAATAGTTTTCCTAGATAAAGCATTTGGGTAATAAGTTGGCTTAAAGAAAGTTAATATAGAATCACATTTTTTCCCTTTTTTTCTTTTTCAATTTTTTTTATTTAAATTCAATTAATTAACATGTAATGTATTATTGGTTTCAGAAATAAAGGTCAGTGATTCATCAGTCTTATACAATACCCAGTGCTCATTACATCACGTGCCCTCCTTAATGTCCATCACCCAGTTACCCCATTCTCCCACACCTTCTCCTAAATATATATATAACCAAAAATATATAGAACCAAATATATATATACATATATAACCACATGTTAACAATGAATATGTGTAAGATTGTAAAAAATATTTACACTGTTGTGAATTTTGTTTATATAAACAATTTTAATAAGAAAATAACATAATGTTAGATATACAATTGGTTAATTGGATAAAAATAAAATAAATTTCTTTATTACTCTTATTTAAAAATCTTATATATGGAGAAAGAAGGAGCTAGGTATTGGAATATTCTTTTCTGGTACGCCTGATATTTGCCTATAAAATTCCTACTGTTACGTAATTCAAAGATCTATAAAATGAATAAAAGAATTTATTGAGATGCTGAATCCAGAGGATAAAATGGAAAATAAATGTAGCTTACTTGGCATAAGATTAACATTTACTGAGCATTCATTGATCGTACCATGGATTTTACATTATTATTTAATTTTATCCTCACAGAAGCTTATAACATAGGTACTCTTTATCATTCCCATTATACAACTGAAGCTTAGAGAGCTTGATGTTGGTAGATTCTCTGGTCGTGTGTATTCAGGATCTAGAATGTCAAGACAGAGGAGAATTCTGATTTTGTTTCAAATATAAATGACATTCTCAAATCTAGCTTCACTTGTCTGACTTTCAGATATGTTTCTGAATTGTTTCAGAACATAAGCCATTTGATCTCAAAAAATATAATTTAAATCATATGAATCTTCTGCTTAAAAGCCTCCAGTAGTTTTCCAATGAAGTTAGGCTAAAACCCAAGCTCCTCAGCATGTCCTACAGTAGACTATGCAGCATCTACTTCCTTACTACCTCTCTAACCTTGATGTGTACTATTCTCTTTCTTGCCAAATGGCCTTATTTTAAATATGCACAGCTCATTCCTGTTTTAGGATCTTTACAATTGCTATTCTTTCTTCCTCTTTTTACCGGAGACCTTTATAGCTGGTCATTGCTTTTTACCAATCAGGTCTTTGTTGAAATAACATCTCCAAAGAGAGTGTGGAAGACATCCATTCCCTACAATCTTAGTCAAAATAACCTCTCCTCCCTCCACCCCAATACTCTCTTTCCCCTATATTGTTAAATTTTCCCTTATGGTACCTATCACTATTTAAAATTAGCTTATGTATTTGTTCATATGTTTATCATTTGTCTCTTCCAGCTTTACCAGGTGAGGGCTTTTATCTGTTTTGTTATTGACTCTCACTGGTACCCAGAATTCTGTCTGAAACAACAACAAAAAAGTGCATATTAAATGAATGAATAGATAAAATTTGATGTGACACTAAATAAATCTGTTCAGAAATATCTTAATTCTTGGACTCACATGGATTTAATATTGCAAAGGACCTAAAAAGACTTACTTCATCTAGAAAACTTTTGGAGGTTAGAAAGTTCAGATCGCATTAAATTCATGTCTGAGCACTTCCAGGAGTGGGGAATGCATTACCTCTCAATGTAAACCATACAATGTAAATCAGCATCTCGGGGTGGTTTTAGCTGCTAGAAAATTCTTCCTAAGATTGAACTGAAATATGTATGCCTGTTTAGCCTAAACCCATAGATGAGAGTACCTGCTGGGACAACGGAAATCTTAAAGCCTCAGTTATTTGACAAACACTATAATTTACGTTGTGAACCTTACCTTTTACAGGATAAGGCATCACAAACACATTTAACTTATTTTTTATATGATGTCCTTTCATTATTTTTTATGTTTCTTTCTGGACATCTCCCTTTCTGACTGTATGTCTTCCACATTGTGGGACATGGAATTTGTGGTAAACATAATTGATTGGCCTGTGGCCTGCTGGTAAATGTTTAACAACTGACTCTCCAAGTATGGTTTTGATCTGAATGTTGGTTGATATGTTGGCTTACTTCAATGAGTAAGATGAAAGTGAAACAACAAAGACTTAAGTCTTTGTTCTTTCGTCAATGACACAAGGGATTTCTTTGCGGATTGGATCATAGTTTTCGAACATTGGAAGTATAGTTCTCAAATTTTTGAGTTGTTCAGAATGTAATAGCTCTAGACACAGACACACTTTCAAGTTTAATTACAATGCAACAACTAGGGGCAGGGAAAATTTTAAATTTAATCTGGTTTATGAAAATTTTCTCTTCCATGTTTTAAACTCTGGACAATCCACAAAACACAGACACAAAAGGACCCAATTTGTATGTAGCATTTTCTGATTTCTGTGGTATAAATGCTCCCACCAGGCTCAATAGTAAAGTACCGGTATGATATCTCTGAATGCAAACTTGGGAAGAGACACATAGAAGCACACCATTTAAATAGCATTTCCTCTATAAAGATGTGATTGAAATAAATAGCCCCAAGAATATAAACAATAGAAAAATGTAATTCAATAATTAGGAAAAGATGAGTATTCATCACTTCTCTTTTAATATAGTATAAGTTCATATAATTTAATTTTTAATAATAGATTCCGTTTAACAACTGGTTCACATGATTCCTGAAAGTTTACCAGTCAGATTTTGTAAACATTCAGGAGCTGACCAGCCCACCATTGTTAAAACTGACCTAAGCGTCATTCCAAAACCCTTGCTTTCTTGCCACTTTTTACCCGAGGGTGGCCAGTCAGATGGCTCTGACCCATGAGATATGGGCCACAGTCAACTGTGATGTCCCTGGGAGAGTTTTTGCTTTCTGGTAATGAGATTCACTCTTTTTCTTTCTTTTCCCATCCTGCTAGAAAACAGGTGCAATTACTCTAGTTGCAACGACCTTGCTACTTGGAGGGGAATACGAGTAATGTGCAAATACAGTGGCCAGGACATGTGATACTGCTGCACTAATGTCAGTCACCCCCTCCTCTGGACTTCTTGCCACGAGAAGAAATTTGTCCAATTACTATGATCAGCTATCTGTCATTTGAAGGAAAAAAGATTCCTAGATGATACAGAAATGAATCCAGTACTCTAGATGTTTTAGCCAATCTTGACGTATTGTTTGTCCTGTCTAGAGACTGCTTTTAATTTATAAAGATGAGGATTGGGTTCATTTTTGAGAACCCAAATTTTGAATAAACTGAAGTGGCCAAGGTTTTTTTTGTTGGGTTGGTTGGTTATCTGACTGCTTTTTTGGGACATGAATTATGTTCTGGCATATGTTGAGGCTGGGAGCAAAGCAGTTTCTTTTGTTCTCATTCTTCCTCTCAGTTGCTTTGTAGGATATAGGAACCAAAATCTATGCTAAGCTGTTTTGAGAAGACCTTTCTTAAAATTCCATCTTATCATCAGAAAAAGATGTTTCTATAAATGTAGCCAAGTACAAACATCTCCAAAAAATCTAGTCTCATACAGCAGTAGGACTAAGATGTTACAATGTTAAATTAAAAGTCTGCATTATATGGGATTCTGAAAGGAACAGATCCTAAAATATGCACCTTGCTGAACTTAAAACACAGAGCAGACAGAACACTTGAGGATCCTGCTTTTTTCAGGCTTACAAGTTATCAGTATATATTATGCCTTAACAAAACAATCGGTTAAACTGTGGCTTGTTTTATGTTACTACTTAGATCATGGCATAGGTCTGTATTGGCTATTTTTTATAGCATTCATTAAAGTCCTATAAGAAAGGGGCAAACTCATACAGAAGGTAGAAAGGGCTTTATATTTGAGGGAAGAAGGTAAACAAATTATAACTATGTTAAATGCTAAGAGAGAGACTTTATGCTAAAATTACTGAGATTATTTGGAAATTTTAACAAATGGAAGCCTAAAATTTCATACCTCAAACCAGAGTTAATGTAATCAGAGTCACAGTTGGGGGAGTTAACAGGAGATAAGTTTAGTCAGCTGAATATTACCTCCCTTTACCAGATCCATCTACAAGAACTCCTGTCAAGCCATCTCTGGCTGAAGAAGGCTTCTCTCATTGTAAATTTATACAAAGCAAGGTACAAGGAACAGATAATCATTCCCTTCCTACTCAGAGGTATTAGAACCTTCCTCAATACAGATACCACAAAACGATGCCAGTGATAAAGTTTAGTGCCAAGAGCCAAATATTTCTAGACCCAAAATGAGTTTCTGGGCAATGTATCTGGTGGTGGACATATGGGAAGAAAATATACAGGAATCTTAACTGGGTATTATAAGAGGGCTTCTGCCAAAGACAGTCAAAGTCTGATTGAAAATTTTCTATGACTGTTTAAATCCTAAGGCAATATCCCTACCCCTAACATTTATACCACAGGAGGAGGGTTGATAAAACTGTACATCTCCCAAAAGGATAAACTTCTGTACTGCCAATCACACATCTGGCCATACAGGACAATGAACAAGGGAGATATTCCCAGAGAGCTGGATCAAAGGTCACCAATTCGGCTGTCCAAAGCACTCCTGTCTCTGCTGAACAGTCATGACCCACCAAAATATTATTGTGTGCCAGAAGAATGACTATTTTGTGTTTTTTCTCATCTTTTATTTTCTAAGTGGGAGCCTTTATAAGATTTATCTTAATCTTGTCAGTGTTGTATGTTATACGGGTTTGATATAGATAATGTAGTTTTTATCCAAAGACTACTAAACCATAGATATGGATTCTATGATTCAAGGATTTACTAACTGCTCATGTTGACATTTGACCATGAAAACAATGGGTAGATAAGCTTAGGCATGCAAGAATCAGAGAATACAGAATCTTTGAGATTTTTTTGGCAAATAAAGACTTCATGATGACAAAATCCAGTCAACCAAAAGATAAATCAAAATATAAAGAATTCAAAGAAGATTTACTGAAAGGACTTATCTGAGCATTGAAATATTTAAATAAAAAATAAACATATGAATAGCAGCTAATATCAGTCATATAGAGATTGTAAGCCTACACAGAAAAAAATGATAAAATAAAATGGGATTGGGGATAATGGAAATCTGAGGAAACCTAAGACTAGTTTTCCATCCTTTAAGAGCAGAATACTAACAACAAGCTTATTACATACTGTATCCAACATCTTATTATATTTTTTAAAGATTTATTTAGTTATTTTAGAGAGAGAGAGAGAGAGTATGGGCAGGGGGAGGGGCAGAGGGAGAGGGAGAGAGAGAATCTCAAGCAGACTCCCCACTGAGCTTCGAACCCTGAGGTGAGGCTCATCTCTTGACCCTGTGATCATGACCTGAGTAGAAATCAAAAGTCAGATGCTCAACCGAGTCACCCAGGAGCCCCCAATATCTTAATATTTTGAATAATCTTTCCTTGTAACTTTTGAAAAATCTTGTAGTATCTAATATGTCTTATGTTGAAGAAACATATTTGTATTCTTAGATACTTATGATAAAATATGCTTACTTTAATCTGTACCTCTATGTTCATTTGCAGGATTATTTATAATAGCCAAGACATGAAAACAACCTAAATGTCCATTAATGGATGAATGGATATTCATTATTTTCACACACACACAGACACATTGGAATATTTAGTCATTAAAAAAGAAGGAAATCTTGCCATTTGTGACAACATGGATGGATTTTGGAGACATTATGCTATGTGAAATAAGTCACACAAAGACAGATCTTATGTGATTTCACTTATATGTAGAATCTTAAAAAAACAAACATAAAAACAGAGAACAGATTAGTGGTTGTCAGGGGTGGGTGTGGGGGATGGACAAAATGGGTAAAGGTGGTCAAAGGGTAAAGCCTTCCAATTATAAGATGAATAACTTCTGGGATGCAATGTCCAACATGGTGATTGTAATTAACAATAATATATTGTATATTGAAAAGTTGCTAAGGGAGTAGATTTTAAAAGTTCTCACCATACAAAAAAATATGTAACTATGTCAGGTGATAATGTTTTAACTAATCTTATTGTGGTAACCATTTTGCAATATATACATATACAAAATCAGTACTTTGTACAGCTTAAACTTATATAATATTATATGTCAATTATATCTCAATAAAGCCTAAGAAAACCAGTTAAAATATGCTCAGTTAGACAATCATATGATTTATATTAGTAAAACAATATAGAATTGAGATTTAACCTTAGGGAAGAAATAACTCCCGGGATAATTTTGATTAGAGGGTGATCATTCTGGCAGTGACAGGGAAATAAATTGTAGTTTGGTCAGAAAGAAAGCAGGGAGACAAGCTGACTAATAATTATGGGGGTGTTAGACATGAGACTTAAGATATACCTTGAAGGAAGAACCCACAGCTTTCAGTTATAAAGAAAAGAGAAGAACCAAGACTGGCTTCTTAATTTTTTTTGTCTTTTAAAAAAATTTTCCTAAGAAACTAGGTGTCTTTTACTAAGGTATTAATAATAAATGCTAATATTTATGAAGCATTTAATATATATATCAACTCATATGAATCTTACATTAACCTTAGAGGTTGGTATTTTTATCATACCCATTTTCAAGACAGAAAACAGAGTGGTTACCAGTTAGCCACTAGATGATGAAACCCGTAAAAAGTAGCACAGCTGAATTTGGACATTTGTAATCTCTTAATCACCATGCTTTTAAACAGAACTATATGGATGGAAAGACTGAAGATAAAAGTTCAGGTTGCATGGCAATGATGATATAGCTTTTAAACACGAGAGAGTGATAGAATAATTAATTAGGAAATAGTTAGATATTATTATTGGTATAGGCTATATGTATCAGAATGGCATTATGTGTAACATCTTTGGCCTCACTTTGCCTACCATTTTGGAGCTTCCAAGTGCCTCCAACACTCTGCAATCAGAATGTGTTTTCTTTACCCTAATGAAGAAACTGTAAATAAGGAGTGCATTATCTAAGGCCCTATCACACTCAAGAAAAAGTGAGAATCTTTCATGTTTCAGATATTTGTGTCACAATTTGGTTATCGACAACTATAACTCATATTTTTAAGTAGCACTTCACTTAGCTTTACAAAGCATATTCTTGTACTTCATGTCATTTTGATTTTAATTCTCACATTTACTCCACAATGTATATAATGCAGGTATTATTATTTTCATTTCAAGAGTGAATCTACTTGACCTCAAATAGATTAAGGACTTGCCCAATAACAAACGGAAAATCAGTTGAAAGGTAAGGTTGTAATTGGTTTTTTTAGTTCATATTGTACTTTCTAAGGGCTTTAGACACAACATTAGAATTGAGAGTTTGGTTTGGATCTTATATGCTTAGATGGCAGCACCATGACTCGATGTAATTGAAATGTGCAATAGAATATCTTAACACATAATTTCGTATAGCATAAGGACACACCTGATGATACCGACTGAGGTTGTGGTTGGTTTTACACGTATATGAAGAAGACAGGGCCATCCAAACTTGATCCTCAATCAGCACCCTACCACACCCATGAGGTTCTCAGTAGGAAGAAATGCCCAAGTGTTTGGAGAGTTTAGGCATATGTACCTGGTTTAATTCTGAACCCCATGAAACTCCCAACCTTGGTAAAGTGACCTGGACTATGGACAGAACTTATTTTCCCCCTCCTTTGGAGTTAAGCCAGTCGCTCACAGAATTTCTTCCCAGTAATGCATCACATCCTTATACTCACGGTATTTCCACAGTCATATTCAGATTTTACGATTCACTCACTGTGGTCTAGGACAGTGTTGCTCAAATTTTTAAGTCTATTTCCTCTTTTTGATAAAGTTAAACATTCCAGCCTTTCTAACGAGCAGTCTTCTACCCTCTCTGACCCTAGAGATTGTGAAAAGAGCCATCACTAACCCTCTCACTGGAAATCGCTGACTTGTATTATATGTAGTACACCTGGGCTCTTTTGCACCTGGGCTCATCTCTTGATGTCTTATAGTGGCAATGGTGAGAAGAGACAGAAGGAAAACCTAAAGGACAAAAAAAGAGGTAAGTGAGATAACCTTTTTTCTCCAAAGCCTACAGAAGGGATGACTTAACCTACTGATCCTACCTCTAAGCATCCCCACAATGAGGACCTGCCCAAGTAGAAGACAGCACTGCTCTCTTTGCCCACCTGTTACAGGGAAATAAGCAATTCAAAAGAGAATACATTTGAAGCAGGATCCAAAAATAAAAGATGTAAAGAGAAAGCAGGCTACGTAGAAATAAGCACATTTAATGCTGAGAGTTAACATCTGAAAACTGCATACCTTGGTTCCTTGGCATCAAGCAGTGTCCCTGACCCACATGATAACTGGTTCTCCTTGGTGTGGGAAAAGACTGGAGCAAGAGAGCTGTGAGATTAACAGTGGGAAAAGTACAGGTACTACAAAACAGTGTTCTGTTTCCTGTTGAATTTTAAAATGCTAAGCCTTTAAATGGTTAAAAAAACCTAGTTATAAACACGTATTGCTTTATTGCTTACATCTTTCCTTGGGGCACATTCTGTTCTTCATTTCCCTTACTTGTTCTCTGGTCTGCAGTTTTGAACAGCAATTCGCTGCAGAGATCCCTGGGTTAAGTAGTGAGGGAAATCATTCCAGCTTAAGCATGTTAAGTTTGGATGAGGGCACAGAATTTTCAAAGAAATTGAAACTTACAATTGTGCTTAATTGGCTTTAACCCTTCAACATATTGTGCAGAAGTACACTGGGTAATAATATATACTGTTGCTCTGTGCAGATGTTAAAACGTAAAATCCTTTAAATGCAAACAGCACTTGTCATTCCATCTACTATTCAAATTGTCAGAGATGTATCAGCCAACCCTAACTACCCTCTGCAGGCAATCTGGAGCCAGCCTGCTGTTTAATAACCAGCATTTAACAAGAAATAACATGTAGATGTGGTGTGTGGTTTCAAACATGGTGTTAAGCGTCATTAAAACTCAGTCTCCTAAGAGTCTTATTAAAGGAGTCCTTTCCTCACCATAATAAAACATTTCTCTGTGACTGTTTCCATCTAGCTGCTAACAATACAAACAAAATGCCTCTTAATTTAGCATCCCACTAGAGGGCCATTGTGATTGTAGAACTGGAAAGGCAGGGAGGAAAAAACAACCCTAAACTACCTTACCCAAATCCCACCTAATCAGTGAAACGGAAGCACTAGGAACCTTTGATTTTAGGATTTACTTTTACATTTTTTTTTCCCTCTCTCTTCCCTTATGGTCTATGCGTGGTTATTATTTGGAGCTGTGCCTTTGTTCAGGACTCTGAGGAAAGATTGCTGATGACTTAGAAATGGGCCCTGCATCATGGGGTCAGCAATCTGCCGTTGTTGGATGGGCTGATACAGTTCTCAAGACAATGCATACATGAAACTTTTCCCGTGAGAACTCATGTGCTCTTGATGCTACTATTTATTTGAAAAGAGAGTGAAATTTGCTCACCCTACAATTAGTCTGAAGTCCTCCCATCTTGTTATTACAAGAGAAAATACATGTGTAATTGTGTCAATGAATACAGATAATAATTTGAATCTTCTATGGCAGAAACAGGGAAGAATCCAATTCTCTTTCAGATATTCGTTCTTTGAAAATGTCTATGCCAGTTTTCTCTGTACAACTATCCTCACTGTTTCATAGACAGTTACAGAGCTAACAAAATTGACAAATCACAATAATATTTTGATAGAGGATGCTAACAAATTAGATTTAGGAAGATTTCATTCTAATATTTTTATTTACTGAAAAGATCTTCTAACTTGCAGTATTTAAAGTGACTCAGTGGAAACAGAGGATTGTAAGTGGCCCGCTGACTGAAATTGACCTTTGCTTTCTTTTGAAATAACCACCAAGAAAAGAGAAATTATTTTACCTCCTTTTTAGTTCATCTTACCTATGAGATTCAGATAAGTTGCCAAGCATGATGATTTTATTTTCACTCATGCTGTTCATCCAAATGCCGGAAGAAGAAATTTCCCTGAAACATAGAATAACTCTCCTAGGTTTGTAACAGTTCATGGTATTTGCCACTTAAATATATTGAAGTCCAAGAATACAGTATTTAAGATTCGACAAAACATATTAATCACACTTTTTAGTTGAGGGAGGATGATTTATCTTTAAGATATATTTGAATAGTTTAGAAATAGTTGATACTCTTCACAAACATCAAAGTTGTTTCCAGTTGGGATATGTACTTGGTTTTCTATGCTGTTTTAGTAATATGAAACTTAAAGAGTATTTTTAATATAAGGTGTTAGGCCAGACAAACTAATAAGATTGCTATTACTGTAAATTTTCTCTAGAAACATTTAGATTGAACCATATGAAGTTGCCATTTCATAGTTCAAAAATTGTCAACAATTGGCAATTTCATATGACTCAACTGTCTCCTTCTGAGATTAAACTGAGTTGCAAATTCATTTTAATAACAGTTTCTCTTAATATAAAGATCAAAGTTCAAACAGCCTTTTCTCATGAAAGAATGATTCCAACACATATGTATCTCTGTAACATATTCTCCCTAAAAACTCAGGAGATGACCCATAAAAGCTCTTTTGGTGTGCCAAGCATCTCTTTAAACAGTCCAATTTGAAAATACATGCTGCTGATGAAGACTGAGAGATGGGAGATTGAATTACTTACTTGCAAGGGTGACAAGTCAAGAGTGTGTCCAATGTCCATTAGAGGAGAATGTTTTATTCTCATTCTCTCTCTTATCTCCAAGATAGGTAGCACTGTGAATTCACTACCTTTTCACTACATTAAAATTCACTCAGGGCCAAATAAAATCTGCCAGGTGATTCCCAGGGGGCCCTCTGAGGGCAGAGCCATTAGAGAAGTACACGATATAATTAGAATGTAGACTGTGAAATCCATTCACACCAGTATAATATAAGATGTTATGTATACCCAACTGTGATTTTCTTTTGAAATCTCTCCATATTGTGTTCCTATGTGGCATTTTCCTTGTATACCACTTCCTCTTCTCAGGTACTACATATTTCAGCAATTTAGAGAAAGTATACAATATTCCACCTCAGTAGAGAATATGTCATTTAAAGGTAGCCCATCTAAAGTTAGAAAGGTCTTATGGAATTCACAAACTTAAAATAAATTAGGTCATTATGTTTTAACTCTTATAAATAAAACTTCACATAGAAATTATGATAATTTTCCAAAAAATGGAGCTCACAATATAATTTGCTATGAGATTAGATATTGATGTGCAATTAAAAAAAAAGATATCCATGCTAAAATGTGAGTTTCCATTCATTTAAAACCAGTTTTTTGAATGCTTACTCACAGCCTATACTAGGCGTTATAGATCCAAAAATGCAAAGATACAGACTTTGCCTTCAAATTATTTATTGCATAGTGGGTGGACTGAAAAGCATACATAGGCACCAACAAGGAGAAGTGCGAAGGTCAGTGGGACCACAAAAGAAACCCCTTTGTTTAACCAGAAAATGTTTTTTCTTGCCGACGCTTAAAGATTGGGAAGATGTCCTCCAGGCAGAAGAGGCAACATGGATAACAGACATAATTCCAGGCCTGAAGGAGCTTGGAATGTTTGGGTAAGTACTGAGGTCTAGATCATATAGGGCAGTACATGCTGTACAAGGAATATAAATTTCACCTTTCATGGAAATGGAGGCAATTGAAGAATTGTGAGTAGGTGAGGGATACGGCTAATTTAATTGTGTGGTTGATCTCTCTGATGGCAGTATCGATAGGTAGATTGAACAGGTGTGAGTCCGAGGAGTGAGGTGTGATTCCGATAGCCTGGTAGAGGTCTGACAGATGCCCATACCAGTGCATCTGAAGTCTGATGAAAGTAAGAGGATGGATAAAATAAATATTTAGGGAATAGAGTTGATTGGACTTAATGATCAATTGAATATGAAAAACAGAGAGAATAGAAACAGGATTTAGGATGATGTCTGACGTGAGCCTCATGTTTGTTTCAACTATCATCTATATCCTGAAGACCATCTATTTCCCCAGCCTATCATTCTAAGTTCTTTATTTTAGTTTCTAATACTGACTTTAAAACTGTGACCAATTGCTCTTTTCCTCCCATAGATGTTCCCCTTTTATTGTGCCATACCTCCAACACATGGTACCATTATTTATTTACCTCTTAGCTCAAGCCATAAATCTGCGTGTCAGGCTTATATCTCATTCCTCTTCACTGTTCACATCCACTGAATTACCTACCGCCATGATTTTTCCTTATAAATATTTTCTCAGATCTCTCCACTACTCTTATTCCCACTACCATAAATTCCCCCCACCACTTTCTGCCTTGAGTCTAAGCTACTGCATTCTTTCCCTTTTTCTGCTGAAATATCTTTTTGTTTTCCCAACTCCTGCTCTCCAATTCACACTGAAGCCAAATGACCTTTCAGGAACATAACTGGGCATTTTTGAAATCTAATCAACTTTGTTCTCTGCCATCATCTCAAACCAAATCTCACAGCATTTACTACCTCCTGTATACATACAACTTCTATGACTCAGTTTTACTGGCCTTTCTTTCTTGATTCAGCAGTTACGTATGTTTTTGAGTAACTTTTACTCATGTTTCTCAAGTCTGCATAGGTATAACTTCCTCCAGATTAGTGTAACCCTAGTAATGGGTTTACATAATGCTCTGAATCACTTTGTTGTATCACTGAATAAATATTCTTTTTTTTTCTTTTTAAAGATTTTATTTATTCTTGACAGAGAGAGAGAGTATAAGCAGGGGAAGCAGCAGGCAGAGGGAGAGGGAGAAGCAGGCTCCCTGCTGAGCAGGGAGCCTGATGTGGGGCTCGATCCCAGGACCTGGGATCATGACCCGAGCCGAAGGCAGATGCTTAACCATCTGAGCCACCCAGGTGCCCCTGAATAGATATTCTTAGTAAGGAATAATGCAATGCTGTGAAATTGGAGTATGTTTCAGACTTGGATTGGTCATAAGTCAAGGGATAAAGTTGAATGGAGGGAAGGACAATTAACATTTAAGAGGTAAAGGATCTGTGGGGTTAGTTTGTTACATGAGTCAGATGCAAGGAAACTAAAGGCCTTCGAGAAATCCGCAGTACTGGAGTGGTGAACAGTTTGGTAAACTGGGTATCAAAGTCAGTAATGAATGTGTGGGAGTTCAAAAGAGAGTGGAATAGGTTGATTGTAAGAACATTAAAGAAGGAATAATTTTTGGGGAACAGTGTGATGCGATGATCTGGAAATGGCAGTGGGCTTACTAGTAGAAAGAAGGTATGGTTATTGGCTTTCTGGAATTTATTTAATGTGGAAAAGAGGGTTCACATTAAGATAGGAAAATAAACCAGGGAGTTAGATGTATGGACTAATGGGGGAAGAGAGTGATAGGAAAGGTATGAGGGGTGGTTATGTTTAGTGAATGGCAATGGATAACAGTAGAAAAAAACAGAGTTTTTTATTTCAAAGTCTGTGAACAGAATTGAGATTAAAATTATTCTGATGAAAAAAACTGATGCAACCTCCATGTGGTTGGGGGAAGTATGACTTATATCTTGCTGTTGAATTTCAATCGCACGGGGAGGATGAAAGTTAAACAGGTCTCTGTGTCTAACAAGCAGGGAGTAGGACAGATGGTGTTAAATATCACTTGAAGCGGGAGTCCACCAGCTCTAGCCTGTGGGCTGATTCTGGCCCTGTGGCTGTTTTTGTATGCATTTTGAGCTAAGAATGCTTTTACATTTTTATACGGTTGAAAAATATCAGAAGAGTAACATTTATATCGACTGCTTTGTAATATGCTATGCACTGTTCTAAATATTTGCATTAGTTGGCTCATTTAACAACAAATCTATAGAGTAGGTACTATAATTTTTAGATAAGGAAATCGAAACTTTGAGAGGTTAGATAAGTAGTCTAAGATAATACAGCCTATGAGTAGTCTAGCTGTAATTGAAACTGAGTCTTAACACAGAACCTGTGTTTTCATCTGCTTCCCCACTTGAAAAGTTACCCAATACCATGAGGGCAGTCTGGAAGTGCAAACAAGAGAGATGCAGGTAACACATTTGGTGTTAGTCCCAGGGTGAAGTTTCAGAGAGGCAAGGAAAGGCTTAGGAGAATAAGACCATGTTTCTACCATGATGATAGAGAATTAACTTTGAATCCCAATTAATCAAAATGTTTCCCCTTCCTAAAAAAGAATTCCATTCTTCTCATTAAATGAGTTCTATTACAAAATTTTTACTCAGTTATTGTTGTTATTAGTAGTATATTTTGAATTTAATCAATTGAAAATCTGTGGAAATTTTCTCTCATAAGTACCTTGATAGTATCCTTGATTTGGTCTCTTGGCTCACAAAGCCTAATATTTTTACTGTCTGTCCCTTTACAGAAAAGCATAACAACTTTTGACTTAGAGTCATAATCTGTAAGTTACTCAAGCCCAACTGAAAAGTAGGATAAACCTGGAGTATATAAGACCATGTCTGATAAGACCAATTGAATGTTTTTTCATTACATCATGTTTAGACTTCTCTTACCAGTCTTTCATTTGTTTTTCTATCACTCCTAGTTTCTCCCTAACTAGGGGGACCAAACCAGAACATCTCCCAGTGCAGGGAGTTTGCTTTCTCCATTTGGGATTTTGCCGATGGGAAGTACATCTGTTCTTGCTGTGTGACGTTTCTTTGTTAGCTCGTTCCTCCCCCACAGCCAGTATCAGTTGTCCCCTGTGCATATAGTCACTTCATTTCTGCCAAATTTTACCAGATGTTAGTTGTGTTATTGAGAAAGGAAGATGGACAAAATCCAAAATCCCAGATCAGCTATTTCCTGCCAATGCTTACCTTTATTCCTAGGGGATACATATATACAACAAATTCCCTGTATAAAGCATCTCACATTGACAATTTCAGTGTCAATCAAATTTTATCCCAGTGTGTACATTCTGTTACATTTGCATATAAGAAGACCTAACATAATATATGTCTTGCTTCCAAAACAAGGATTATATTATTCTTAGTTAGGTTTTCAATTTTCTGCATAGCTATATCTCTAAGAGAAAATGGACTCGATATTCCTGATATAAATGGCACACACCATCAGATTTAGACCATTAATTCCTAGTCCAAAAAGTCAGAACACCAAGGAAAGAAAGTTGTGTAGAGCCCATCCTTTGTAAGGACAAGTCAAGGGAACGTAGCCAGCTAGAGGCAAACTCCCTGGAGAGAACCAGGGGAATGACTTTCCTGAAATAGCTCCCTTTCCTTCCCCAAATCACTCCCCAGAGATCACCATTGACTGATCCCATAGCCAGAGGGGACCAGGTGAAAAGCAGGGTAGAAAAGAGTGGGGAGTAAATTTGGAGAGACTAATAGAAGATATTCTTCATTACTTCCTTTTCCTTATGCAGTCAATAAATACTCAACCGTGTTTTGTGCCTGTAATTACACTAGACCTGGATATTCTGCAGTAAATGAAGCTCATTCATGGTCTAATCCAAGGGTTATTCTGGTAGGTAATGTAGTGTTATAGAATGAAAAAGTTAGATCAAAGAGTGCAAGTACCAAAGGGTACAAAAGATATGTAGATTAAACAAACAGTTAAGAATCACAAATGAAGCATTGTTCTCTTTTGTTTTTATTTTCACAACAGATGGTTGAATGAACAACTCCAATAAACTCAGAATACTGATTTAATAATGGAATATTATCAGTATAGCTCATTTAGAATATGTAATTAGATTTCATCCTTGATTATATGTGCAAATACCTCCTAAGAAAATAACAGCTGAATTTTGGTTCAGTAGCCATTTTAAAACTTTGAACCTCATGCTTTCTAAATTTTTGTGTAGTGTGATAGTCAAGGAAAGCAGTCTGTATTTATAAGTTGAAAATTTTTTAGTCTTAAATTGTTTCTAGGAAAATAAATAATATTGCCATTGGAGTAAAGGAAAGTTGCTATGGAAAACCTATTACACTGAGGTATAACCCAAGAGAAATCAATAATCATCCATTTTTGGTGTATAGTAAAATTAATGTAAAAAATTGATATCCCGAATACTACCATTCAAACTGCCATATCAATAACAATAACAATAATAATAATAATACCCTATAAAAATATAAAGAGTCTGCTCAGAGAAAAAAATCTTTTGCTGCTCTTACAGTAGGCTCCAAATTCTTAAAAGATTTAAATCTAAACTCATTTCAGTTTGCCATTTGTTTCCAAGATGATTCTGTAGACTAGAGAGCAATTATTAATATAATGGATATTTACCTCCTTGTTGTAAGGACTTTTTTGTGTCCCTAAGGTCTTTCTGTAATGAGATCAAACAAGAGACCTTCATTTATTGTTTGTGGTCAACTAAAATTCCCATAATTTTTTCCATTAATTTATTTGAAGCTAAATCTCTCTCGGGTATATTTTTTAAAAATTCTTAAATGCAGGTACATTGCATATCAGTATAACCGTATTACATTGATTTTGTTTTGTCTTGAGCCGGTTATTCTCGTTTATAATATACTTTATTCACATTAATTCTACCATCTGGCATTGTAACTGTTCTTCCTCTTTGTGTTTGGATCACAATTTTGATGACGATAGACTCAGTTCAGAAACATGTGGTGTTATCAATAGAGGCATTCCTACGGGCTGACAGAGATTAATTCAGCTGCATCAGTTCTGAATTTATCTAACTGCATGGTTTTGAACCTTCTTTATTTTTTAAATTCTTTTCAATGCATATTCTTAAATATGACTGTATGAAAGAAAGTGGGTCAGGGGATGGGAATAGAAAATGAAAAAGCCATGATCTCTACCTCACAGGCTAGCTCTACCTCACAGAAATCATGAGGCCTAGAAGGTTCAATAGGAAGAGTACATGGATGGTTTAGAGGTCCAAGGTATATGGCTAACTTTTCTTGGTGAATACTTTGCATCAGGAATTGCTAAAAATGCTATAAATGTTAGCTCATTTAATCTTCACAGTATTACGAAACACTTTGAGGTGAGTTTCAAGGTCACATATTTAGACTCTGCTTTTGAGTCTGTATTTGAGCACTGGTAGTCTCTCATCAGAGCCTATGTTCTTTGGGACCAAATTTGAATACCCATAAATACAACATTAAGAGTGATTCACTTATTCTTGCTAGCAATAAGGAAGTATCAAAAGGTGATTTATGACGAAAAATAACAATGCAGTTATTTTTTAAGAAAAATGATTCTAGAGTCAGTTTGAAGACTGGAATGGATAGGTCCATGGAAGGAGACTGGAAAAATGGAATATTTGACTTCTGTATTGACAGGAGAAGGGTCTGAGCTAAAGCAAAGCTTAGTCACTCTCATCACTTCCACCTCCATACCCTTCACCCTGCTTATGAACTGGGTCACAGGAAATCCTAAAAAAGCATTCTCTCTATTCACCTCTTACCCCAGGGAATCTCCTCCATTTGCTATCCACTAAAGCCTCTTTCCTGCACTGTTTTTGCAGATCTGCTATTTTTGATTCCATGCTTGCTTATGAAAAATTGCACTGTTTCTTGATGTCTTCAACTTTACTTTCCTAAAATCCAAATTTGATTTTCTAAAATCATAGCTCATTCTTTCCCACTTTTGCAACAGCTTTATTTCCTGGAAATCCTAATCTGAGTTTGAGTGTGGCCAGGACACTTGAAACGGAGTGGTAGGAGTGTTTCAACAAGAAAGTTGATCCTTTTATTCAAAGATCTCACTGGGCCCCAGAGTAGGTTTTGAAGCATCTCTCTTTCCCTGCCCAGCTCCGGTAAGTCTTAAGGGCTGATGGGTTTTGCCGCTATAACACATGTTGGAGGATCTAGGTCAATACTACCTGGGCTTAACTGGGACTAGTGTAGTCCTCTATTATGCCTCTTATAAACATCTCCTATAAATTTCTCATGAGGTTTACTTCTGTGGCAAATTTGCAGCCTGTCATGGAGAGGGAGTAGTTAAAAATGTATTGACTGTTCTACTTGTACACATTTAGACATATGATACTGAAAGTATCAGCATGTATGTTGTGACTAAAGGCCTCATCCTGGCTAGCAGCCATCACACAGAGAGCACAACAGATTAATTCATTGTCATTTTTTAAATTATAAGCATTCTTAATATGAATTATTTGTTTAATTAACACCTTCTGCCTTAAAGAGAGGTATTAGCATATGGAAGCATCTGTTGAGTCTGGCCTCCTGATGTGAAATGCAAGATTTCTGAAACTTAAACATGTGCACAGATATATGAGCACACATTCAAAGGCTGTAATTCGCATTTCTCATGTAACCAAATGGTTTTGTGGATAAAAATGTAAAAAGAATCACAATTCATGGTAAGATAAGCCTTCACTCTGCATAAGTGTTGTTGTTAGCTCCAGTATATAACAACCAATTATTCTGGTCACTATAATAATAATACAGTTTGTTAGACAGTTGTATTAGCCCAAGGAATTAGCATTAATTTGAGAAAGCTTTATGAAAGAAGTGACTTTGTGAAAGTAGATAAGAAAATTTAATGGAGAAGTGGAAGGGTAATCTTCTGTACCTAAGTAGAGAGTCAGAATTTGATCTATTTGTTTCAGAATTTGTGATGCCCCTTCTAAGGTGCATGTAGGAAAAAAATCAGTTATGGTATAGAAACTATGTAAATACAAAGGAATATCTGAGGGAAGCGAGGGTGCAATCAACTTAGTGTCCATGATTAGGAGATTCAGTTTAGTTTGAAAGGTAAATTGAAGTCAATGTAAGAGCCAAAATGAATGAATTGATTGTGGTATATAAATCAATAGTGGAAGAAGTTGACTACAGTCCACCAGTTTTAGCTATAGTTCAATAATAGAGCATTTAGGAGGGAAACCAAATATATGATGGCAGGAATAAAAAGAGAAATGCATAGACACAAGAAATATCTGAGGGAAAATAGGTTGAAATAAATGAGTATTGTTTCAATCCTTTGAAACTGAACACTTTAATGGTATTAATAATGGAAGAGTTTTTAGGGAAGTAAAGAGGTTTTACAATTTAGAGTGAGGAAATAATTTCTGTATAGAAATATTGGGTTCTATATATTGGTGGGCAAGTAGAAAAATTTTAAAGGGTCAAAAATAAAGAAAATACTGTCATCTCCATTAGTAGAAATGTTCAGAAAATCTGGATATTAATGACTGGCCAGCAGATGGACTAGATGATGCAAATTTCATTTTCCTTCTGTGTGACTTTTCCAGTTTTATTGTTAACATTGTCTTCTTTCAAGTGTTTCTGGTATGTGTGTGTATATGTGCATGTGTGCACACACATGCACATATACGCTATTCCTGTCGTCTGGCCGCTCTTTTTCTGTTTTCTGGTACTGAGCATCAGCATTGGAAAACAGGAAACAGCAGGTTGAGCGCTAAATAAAATGTGTAAAAATAGAAGTAACAGACTCAACGATACAGTGAGATCTATAAGACTAGAGAATTAAGAAAAAAGGCAGTTGTTTTCTTCCAATATTTGCCTAAAAAACAGATGTAATGGAGGAAGATATAATAATTTGCCTTATAAATAAGATAAAAAAATAGCCACCAATCTTAGAGAAAATTTTAGGGCCCAGTAACCACCCGATGACACCTTGCCTCCACTCAAAACTCTTCAATGGGATAATGAGAGCTAGGGCTGAAAGAAACAAGGAGGTTCAGACTTTGGGGATGGGAGCATTCTCAGATGAATCATGACAATCTTAAAGGGCAAGTAGAAGTGGAGGTTGAAAATGAAAAAATGACTTAAAGATTTCAGATGCTTACAAAATCATGTATTTGAAATGTCTATAGGTGAAAATATTATTTAAAAGAAAGGGCAATCTTGCTACTCAGGTTTTAGCATAAATACAATTTATTTCATATGCAAGACTAAAGGAAAACATAGTGAGAATTTTTAAAAGTAAAAGGGATAAAGAGAAACTCAGTACCTGAAAATCTTGAAATTTCATAGTCTGTAAAAATATATTGTGAATTCCAGAGAACCATTTTAACCCTAATTAGAACAGAATAGAAATATTAACTCTAGAGAATGGAGTTGTGCTTTTTCACTGAAAACCTCAAATAAGAGGTAATTATCCAAGTTCATTATTTTTCTTTGTTTTAATGCTGTTTCCTTTATCTTAATTCCATATCAAGCAATGTAATTCATTACAATTTAGAAAACTCATTTTCCTTTGTTTTCCACTCTGGACATTTTGTGATAATTATTCCTCCTTCAGAGAACCCTCTATCCTCTTATTCAGAGCCTCTTCAGCTTCTTATTGGATTTTTTTTTTTACATTGACTTGCGTTTCCTTTAACACGTTTTTATTTTCACTTTGATATTTTTTATTTGATTAGTAATAACCCTATGAAATGATTTCCTAAATGAAAGTTGGACAGTCTCTGGGTGAGTCAGTTTCCAGATGACTTATGAGAACTATAGGTCCTGTTTTATGTTCACCATTATTTTTACATCTGCCCATTATTTCCCCAACATAGGCCCTTCCCTTCTTGGAAACTTTCCTGTGATCCGTTTCTAGGTCTCATTTCAAACCTTTTCTCCCCCCTTACTTCTCTGCACTCCATTTGCTTTTAGAGAAATCTTTCTCCTTTCTAGTCTCCTTCAGAGGAACTCTCACATTTCATTTCTTCTCAAACTCAATTGTCGTCTTGTTCTTTCATGATTGTCTTGAAGGTTCATCAAACCCAGATCTGAATCATTAGCAATTGAAAATGACTGACTTTCTTTGAGAGTTTCAAAATTAAACTTCAGGAAGAGAGGAAAGCATTCCCATTTTATTCCCTTAGTACGACTGTGAAAATAAAACAGCAAACTTTCAATATTAGAGCAATTCAAACATCCTAATCCTGCCATACAGTCAATAAAAAATATTTATTAAGTCATAAACTGATGTAACTGAAGGCTTATCTTTTGTCTCTTTCTATGACAGAGGGTGGAAAACCTTTCTTGCAGCTTGATGTGAGCCTGTGCCCAAATGGAGGAAACCCAGCTGGTGGTGACGGTGGTAGGTAAGGGGTTCCTGGGATGTCTTTTTCTTTCTTGGTAAAATGATGGATTGAGACTGAACATGGATGTGATGTGTGATGCAGCATTCTCTCTGTGACCATGAGGCAACAAGCATGCAGATGGAGAGCTATACATTGAGGATGGTGAAGCAAAACATGAAGTTCCTGGGTCACGGATGGCATCACAGAGCGGTTGGAAGGCCACTAACAACTGCCTACCTTTTTACGTTTATTTTAGTGTGATAGGAATTTCTTTGATCTCTTATTTGTCTAGTTTCCTGTTACTTGGAATCACAACTAATCCTAACACACTTCAAAGCTTCATCCTTGTGAGTACATGCCATGGAATCAAAGCCAAATGTGTTCTTTATAGAGGAGCCCCCTTGTCTAATCTGTGTCCCTGATTCTCAGTTTCCCTTGGGGAGAAAAGCTTGCTTTCCTTCAGCTGTGTCTCTGGTTCAGACACAAATCGACAGCGTCAGTAAGAGGAGAAGGTATTGAACATTGGCAGGCTACTATCTTTTCCTCCACTCTCCACTTGAATAAAACCATTTTCTGCCTATTGCTAAAATCAATCATGCAAATTGGCTTCTTTTGTCTCAATTACTGGTTCAGGGGAAATGTTCAGACACATCTGAATCCCTGCTTATCCAAGTTGGGATGTCCAGTCTTTTTTTTTTTTTTTTTTTTGGTAATATTTATCCAATTTATTTAATTAAATGTATGTGGAGTCCTGGTATGTTATTCAGCAAATCTAAAGTAGTGACATAAACAAGTCTACCTCTTTTGCTAGCAGACATTGAACTAATCATAGATTTCTGTCTATATTTCTGATAACTCAGTTCTTTTCTCAGAATTTGTTTTTCTTCTAGTCATCAATCCTAGATCTTTAACTTACCATCATAGGACTTATAATTTCTTTTCTTTCCACCATTAACTGTTTTACACTCTTAGTATTCAGAATGTTGGCAGAAACATATTTTTTGGCAGATTACCATAGCTCTCTTGTTTTATTTCCTTTTCCACATTATCTATTTTGTATAGTCTCCCCAAGTTTTTCTTTTCATTCAAACATATTGACCACTTTGACAGGAACCTCATCTTGAAAATATTCCTTCCTAGTATTATAAGAGCACATAGAAACTGTGCCAGACACAATATATATTACAAATATTATAATTTTATTTCAAGTTATCTCAGACATTATGGCTGAAATTATTAAAATTATTATCAATATACAAAGTGTGGCATCTCTCTCGATGATCAGATAGGGGTCCCCAAATGTGGGGCGAGGATCGCGTGGAAGCCCGTGGAAAAGATTCATCCAAGGCAGAAGAAAAGAGACAGAAATTTATTGAATACTGCAAGGGAGTGGTGGGCTGAACAGCAAAGGAGAGACTGCAATGAGGCAGTGGGTGGGGGCTGTTTTTAAAGGGGGAAGATAAGAAGGTAGGGCGAGGTATGGCATTTTCCCTTTTTTGGTAACTGTGCCTGGTTGGAAGTAGCCCATTTGTTAGTTAGGGCCTGTGGATATTTTGAGGTGGGTGGCCTCATGGGCCTGTCTGTATTCAGCCAGGGGGCTACTGTGGGCCTTGACCAAGTTTCCATTGCTCAAGCCTATTGTCTAAAAGCAAGGTTTCACATATTTTTAGAATATTTAAATGTCCAATTCATACATAACTCACTTTTATGTCTTTATTTATTTATTTAAAAAGATTTTATTTTTAAGTAATCTCTACATCCAACATGGGGCTCGAACTCACAGCCCCAATTCCAAGAATCACGTGTTCTACTGACTGAGCCAGCCAGGTGCCCCTCATTTTTTTTATGTCTTTAAAATTTTATCCCATGTTGGTTTAACAAGGAAAATTTATGTATCACTAGGACATAATTAAATTCCTGCCTTTATAGTTACTATATGCAAAGGTAAAAACTTTGAACTTCATTTATAAAATATTGAAATTATTCAATAATTTTGAAACAATTCAAACTATTTCAATTGGATATTTTTTTAAAACCTAGTGTTTTTTGTAGTCATAGAATACACTGTAACAGGTGTAACCACTGGAAGGCTTGAGCTGCTGTGTGTGGTAGTGGAGGGAACATTGATTGGCTTTACAACCTGGCAAACCTGGACTTAGACATCTCCGCCACACTGATTTGGTTACCTCGTGCGCATCACTTTCCTTTTCTGAAGCTCAGTGGTCTTAATTATAGATGGTAATAATAATAGCTATTTAGTGCTGTGATGTTTTTGTCTCTTTTAAAATTAAACATATAAACTAACAAGCCCTTTTTTCTGACAATACCCTTTTTCTCTAACAATTAAAGATTTAATTCCTTCATGGAATCTTTTTGAATTAACTAGATTTCTTCTTCAAATCAACCATCCTCCAGTTCAGAAAAATTTAAAAATTTGGTCCTCGTGCTACTGTTCTGTATTTGAATTTATGACAAATTATATTTTCCTCTCTCTTTGTCACCTATGGCTTCAGCTGTTTGAGATACAGCAAACGCATTGACCATTCTGTTGACTAACTGCCTAAGATAGAATGTTTGCTATTTCCTATCATTTTCATATAGTTTATTCATGCTTGATTTGTGGTTTTTACAGAGTTAAAAATAAATAACCATTATTTCTCTTCTTTAAAAACATTTTTGAATTATTCTTACAGACATTTGGTGGAATCTCTAGAACTTACCATCACCTGTTAGTTTAACCATATTTGTAAAAGTAGTTAAGTACCTGTTAGGTTTGCCTGGTGTCATATCACAAGTGGGCTTATATGTTAGGTATAGTGGGCCCTTTGGCAATAAGATCCACTGGGCAGGAAGGAAAACTGGGCCCAGGAAAGATGATGCAGCAACAGCTCTGTGGCCTGCCTCACAGTCCCTTGGCCAGCCCCGATTTTAGCTGTAACTATGGTAGATGGTTTTCTATAAGTTCAGATTCACCTAACACTGACCCATGTAAAGCTGGTCAGGTGTCTTTCCATTTTTGACTTGGAGAATTCCTTGGCACTACAAGAACCTAACTAATCTACTCTGCCATCTTTTAAGTGAACAATTCTGGATGGCAATATTTTTATGCTTCTTAGAAGGTTTCAGAAAGTCAAGCCAACCTGTCTCTTGGTAGTAATCTCAACACACAACCTTATCTAGGGTTTTCTTTCTTCCACGTCAAGTCTACCTCTTCCTTTTCTCCTGCTTCATAAGATCATCTATCAAATAAACCTGTACCCAACCCCTTATCTCCGACTCTACTTCCAGGGAAATCCTATATAAAACAGGTGTGTTCTGTGAGAGGCTGCCCCTTGTGGTTATTCACACGGTCCCATGGACAATCGCTGAAAAGCACAATAAGCCTACATATGACTAAAGACAAATATGGTATAAAGAGGACATCTAATTTTGTAGTGAGGTTCAGGCAGGTAGACTAGAGGGTGACACTATAGTGGGACATAGTGGGATCCCAGCTGACAATAGAAAACAAATTTTTTTGTAAGAGTAAGCTGTGGTGCAGCCAAACGAGCCAATGGGAGCCAGCACAGGTGTCCTGGCCCACACTGGAAGACTGAATTTGCTGGATAGAAAGCCTGGGTCAGAAACTCAAGAGCCTATGTTACACTGGTTCAACATGTCAAGGCAAAGTGAGAAATGTTGCAATTCAGAAGCTACAAATGAGTCCCAGCCTCATTCATAGAAAATGAGATATGGTGTTTGTGCAATAAGATGCCCAGGTTGCCTTTTGTTCTTGTTTTCCAAGTGAAAGGTATTTGTCAGTTCATCTTTCTATCTGAGGAAAGTAGGAGCTAATGAAAAAACATCAGTACTTTTCTACTTCTTATTTATGTTAATGTAGTGGAGGTACTTGGAGGTTAAAGAGAGAAAAGAAGGAGAGGGGATCTCTCCCCAACTCCCTCTGCCCTTGGAACATCTATCTGAGTCATTGTCATGGAACCCCTTATGTTCTGGATTAATAAGTTTTTGTAGAACCCTTGTCTTATGTAGCTTTATATTTTCTGTAGTGTCTGCTTGGTAAAAAGTTTCAAAACTTAATTACTTCTACAGTGAACAGTCTATTAATAAGGTAAAATGCATAATTCATAGAGGATGCTTATATTTCCCAGATTTCTGAAGCAGTCAGAGAAGAGCAAAGCAGGAAGGTGGACCTTTAAGGTCTAGATGCAACATCCAACCAGCAACTAGGTAAACACCATGGAGACGGCTTAACCTTTTTGTTGTTGTTCTAGAAAAAAGAATTTGTCATGTGACACATATTGGGTTATTATGTTAAACTCCATGTGAAAATTTTGCCATAGTTGCTGACTGGGGTTTTGTGAGTCAATAAGATCTGTGTTCAAATTTCAGCTCATCACTTGATGACCATGTAACTTCGGGTAAGTCACCTCATCTCACTGTTTCCCTTCCTGCTAAATGAGTGGTGGGTTTGAAATAATCTCCAAAGCCCCTTCAATTTCCAGCAATTTTATTTTAATTCAAAACAGCCCAAATGTTCATAAAATATTCTGGAATTGACAGTACATGAGTAATCAGATTCTTAAGTGAACAAAATGAGTCATTTTTGGATATTTATACTAAACATTTAACGATCATTTTATTCCTCTCAAAATACATATTTATTTTTAGTTTAAGCATTGAGGTGTAGATTTAAGTGTTGTTGGCATGAACATTCTGACCCTTTTTACAAAAGAATGATACTCTTGGGAGATTAAAAATTCTAAGATGCAAAAAAGCCTGGGGAATGTAAACTATATTTTAGTGTACCAACTGATTTTGCAATTGTCAAATGCATTTATATTCACATTCACAATAGATTTCATTAGAGATTCTTAGCATATTTTTACCACATGATTAAAACCTTTATAGTGTTTGAAGACATCTCTCCTAAAGGAACAAATGCAATAGAAACAGATGCAGAAATCAAATAAGATAATATATGTGAAAAAATTTTTAATTATAAAGTATATACATACAAAGGAGTATTATAATTAGGTATGATATAGTGACTGCAATTGTGTAAACTGTTTCTAGATGATTTTCAAAAGTCAAATGACCAATTTGATGTCGTATTCTTATTTTTATTCTTATTCCATATTCCAGTACTCTAAAGTTAGAATTCCATCACAGCTGCTGGTTTTACTAACATGTTGACCTGGGCTAAGGAATAGCAGAACTGACCAATTTTTGTGGTGTAAGCTTTTGTGGATTTTCTAGGGCACTTCTTGGTGAAGTGTTAGTCCTGTGTGTAGGATAATGAAATACCTGCACCAGCAAGAGTGTAATGGATAGAAGTAGAAATTGAACTTGTACTCTAAGGATAATGGGATGGGAATTTGGAAGAATTACACTGGGGGACAAAGGGGATAACCATGTCAAATTATAGTCATTTAGTTGGTTCAGACTAGCCAATGGCAGTGACCAAGTCCTCTGAAGGAAAGGTCCTCTTCAGCAATATCAGGACAGAGGGCACTTGAGTCAGGTGGGAACCTGTAATCCATAGATTTATTAGTTTGCCCATAAGGCCTGTAAACTGCCCATAGCAGCGTCCTATTCTCTCTAGGCGAATGTGTAAAGGACCTTGTAAGTTCTCCTCAGTCACTCCCAGATACCTCTTCTGTGAAGATCAAGTCTTGAGAATGCCAAGAAGAAAAGTCAGCATCTTGGTATCGAATAGGTTTTAGAATCTTCTTTTGTGGTGAAGAAAAACATGAGGAAAGTATGACTAATTTTTTCTCATGATGAGTAAATAAGTTAATTTCAAAGCTCAGCGAATCAATGAATCTATCAGTCTAATAAAGTTGAGTCCTAAAAATGTGCATAAATTATAGAGGAAAAATAAAAGGCATAAAGTATAAAATGAAATTAGAATAAAGAATATGTTTTGTGAGATAAACTATTTTATTTACAGAGTTGTTATTTGGATATCTCTTCTGGTTAGTTGTATAGGAAAATGTGTTACTTTATCTCTCAAAGAATCAAACTATTTGTTCTCAACCTTTCTGGCCCATCATTCCAGACTTAGCTGAAGCTTTTTTGGAATGCAACAGCAGCCTTTACACTGTCTGCATGGCTGAGGGGTTAGGATCTTGGGGTGTTGAAAGATAACATTACTTGGTAATCTGTATTATTTTGTCTGCAATTCTGGTGGTATAGCTATGTGTCCCAGGGCAGCCTGTTCCCAATGCACGGAGAGTGGAATTAGATTCACTGAGGCAATAGAAAAATCAGCTTTAGAATATAGATTCCCCACAGTTACACTCAATGCTTGGGTTACTAAGCCATGTTTCTTCTGAGGTGATTCAGAATCTGTCCTATTGTCCTGTACGTATTTCAGACACCTGCCAACTAAGCCTATAAAAGTGGTTTATGTGGACATAACTTTCTATTCTCTGAACTTTCACTTTTTTTAAAATCAGATGATTTTTAATAATGTAATAAACTCCTGGTGAATATAAACTTAACAATCCCCTATAAATACAAATCTCATGACAAAGAAAGGAAAGATAGGCCATGTACATGATTTTCATTGGGACCATTGTCTGATTTCCTTTGGCCATTGAATATTTTTTATGTGCCTTCATTGGTAGTCAGTGGTCATCTTTATGTTGATATAAGAGGCTTTTATTAGAGAAATTATTAATAGAATGTTTATCTTAAGTCTGGACTTAATATTCAGAATCTTTTTCAAATAAACACATTCAAAATGGAAATGATTGTTATCTCTGTTCTCAGTAACACACAACTTGACAATTTCTAGAGGACTAAATGCTACTTAGAGGCACTCTGTTTTCCACTGGTCAATGCCATTGACTTTAGCAAATATCTGAAAGCAGAGATTTCAGTTCATTGCAGTTTTTTTCCAATTTTCCCACAAAGTTCTCCTTCTTTATTTCATTAAAACCAATTAGGCATATTGCACTGGCAGAGATTAATACTGCTAAATGTCAATGATGTGTCTGCTTTGAAAAACTATTGAGCTGAAGAGTAAATAGCAATACAATACAAATGCCCTGACATCTTCCTTGCAGGAAGCAAAGAGCTGTAGGTTGGCAGGAAGAGTAAAGAAGGGGATAATAATGGTTGATCACTAAATTGATTTCAGTAGTTCACATTCCCAGAAAATGAGCTGAATGTACACACAGAAAACAAAGCAAACCAAAAAGGAAAGATGGACAGTCATCTCTGGTGGGTACGGTCTTTGACATAAGTGGACACCTTTGGCAGTGTTCTCAAGAATGTGCTGAAAATGAAATAGTGATCTTTCCTCTTCTTTACCACTCACAGTGTCATTAATTAGCAGTATTCTTGAAAAGTCTTGTTGTCCTCCAGGCATGTGGACTATGTTGTTCATCTCTGAAATCTAGTTTCTATAAGAAATTTCTCAGTATGCAGCAAAACACCAGATACAACAGAAATGCTTTTCTTAGTTGAAAACCAAGGTGACTGGCTGGATCAGTGACCAGCAAATGATGGCCAGGGGACCTAATCTGGCCCACTGCCTGGTTTTGTAAGGACCTTGTGCCAAGAATGATTTTTTTCTACATGTTTTAATGGCTGGGGAGAAAAATCAAAAGTAGAATAATATTCTGAAATATATGAAATTTAAATTTTTATATTGATAACTCATGTGTCTGTAAAGAAAGCTTTATTGAAATGCAGCCGAACCCATTTATTTCTGTAGTGTCCCCAGCTGCTTTTTGCACTATAGCCACGATGGCGGAGTTGAGTAAATGCCTCACATACCATGTGGACCCAACTAAGACCAGGTGTAATTTCTCAAATTCCAAACTTTCTTTGCTGGATCTATGATGGACTCCAGAGTTTGTCTTGTTGCCTATCTAGACAGGAGAAAAATGGTCAAACTCCTTGAAAGAGCATTACCACACTGTTCTTAATAGCACAGGCTCTGAAGACTGATACCTGGGCTTACATAGTGGTTTTTTTCCCCTCCTTTAAAAAATAAATCTAAAAAAAAATTATTTCCTGGTTTGTATACATTGTTTCAGCCATTTCTTTTGTTTGCTTCCTCTAGATGGCTCCCTGCTCAGGCTCCACGGTGCAGATCTAAGCATTTCCAATGGGGTGATAGCAGTTCTCAGCCTCACATACTCATACCAACTTAATCAGAGAAGGGGTCTTATATTCCCAGCTAAACTTAAGAGTTAGAATATTACCATCATTCTCTCTGAACCAAAAAAATACGATGGGGTGATTGATGTGCACCACTCATAGCCCTCTCCTGGAAATTGGCATTGAGGTAAACTCTCCAAAATACACACGGGGGAGACGAATACCTAAGGAAAGTTTGAGATGCTGTTGCAAGGCAGAGGTAGAATAGCCACAGGGTAGCAAATAGTGGTTCACATCAAGATCAGAGAGCCTCTCAGATAATGAACACGTGCAGAGCACAGCCTACATCCACACCTCAACCCAGCTCTGTGGCCCCCACCCATCCCCAAGCATACAGTGTTTCTTATTAGGTGATAAAAACTCTTTCCTGTGGGACACCTGGGTGGCTCAGTCGGTTAAGTGTCTGCCTTCAGCTCAGGTCATGATCCCAGGGTCCTCAGATCGAGTCCCACATCGAGCTCCTTGCTCAATGGGGAGACTGCTTCTCCCTCTGCCTGCCACTCCCCCTGCTTGTGCTCTCTCTCTCTCTCTCCCTCTCTGACAAATAAATAAAATCTTTAAAAAAAAGCCCTCTTTCCTGATAAAATATGACTAAAAAGAAAGCCAAATTGCCTGTACTAGGCAGGATGTGAAGAAAAAGAAAAGGGGACCAGCAAAGTAAAGAAGTCACTGAGAATTCTGTTATGAATATCAAGGATCAATTCTATTATCTTCTATTATTCCTCTAGTCTAGGATATGTAGACAACTTTCCGGCAAAAAAAACAAAACAAAACACACACACAACAAACAAAACAAAACAAAACAAAAAACCACACAGGACAAATAGCTCCAGCCCACTTTTCTCTAGAGAGCATTTGCCTTTCTAAAATTTTTGAACAGGGTTAAAACCCCAGTGGACCTTTGTCCAAATAGAATGTTTATACTAACTCTTTGATTTTGTGCTTGCTGATTTTATTTTATTTTTAGGTGGTATAACAAAATGTCTCTTAAATCTGTTTTGTTCCATCTAACTGCTGTATCAGGTGATGTCCAAACTTTATACAACAGTTTCTCAATTTACACCCATGAATCCATCTCCCCAAGATACCCTTCAGAATGCTGCAAAATTAGTTTTACAAAAATTTCAAATGTACGTCCAGAAATTAAATACAAAAATCCTTAGTTTGGTTACTAAAATCAGTTCACTCTGTTCTTCCAGGTTCCTTTTTAAGGCCAAGTATCACACACTCTAAATTTCACCAACACTTAGTCACTATTTCCTCAACTTGCCTTGCACGTTTATGCCTCCACAAGTCTTATCATGTCATTTCCTTAGTTTGAAATGCTCCTTTTCTTCCCCCACTTCCATCTGTCTTTTTTGACTAGTCAACTGGTGATGTACTTGAGGTGTTTTTGCTTGAAATCTCTTGGTGAGAAGTCCTTTCTGCCTGGGAGTTCACTTTGTGCCTCTGGTACAGATGGCATGTGCTACACGTGGCCCGAGAATGGTGTTGGGGCCAGCCTCCCCACTAGACTGCAAGCTAGATAACTGGAGAGCAGAATGGTTGGAAGCACAGACTTGGGAATCAGAGACTGATGTTCCACAATCTAACTTTGACGCTAACTAGTTATATGACCTAAGGTAAATCAACTTAAACTTTCAGTTTTCCTGTCTGTGCAAGGGCAGAGCACAATGGCTTCTGGGATGGCTCATATAATTTGCAATCACCCTCTTTTATATTCCTCTTATCAGTTCACAGATCATAAATTTAGCACCATGCATACCAAACCCCTTAAAATTCTATAGGCCAATTTTTGGAGGAGGGGAGGGGAGAACACAATGACCAAAAAAAGAAAGAGTTAATCTTCTAACTGAATGTGATTAGCATGGCTGTAATATTGCCGACCTCTTTATCAGGAATTGGCATTGATGGACACTGTTTTGCCTGGCTTGGCTTCTTCTTAGGTGGGGAGTTGTGCAGGTTGTCAGGTAACTATATTATTTATCAAAATCCAGACACATCTGAGAGTGAAAGGGATGCTATTGATAATTACGCCGATAATAATAGGCTTAAGCAACATAGGACCAGAAGAACCTTCCTGTACATGCTGAGACATTAAGTTTGATTTCTCAGCATCTGAAAAATAACATATCCTGTAGCAGGCCACTCTCTGATTAGGAACCCAGCCTTTTTTGTGCTCCTTCCAACTTTTGTACCAAACCAGGGTCACCACCTTCAGAGCAAGGCAGCTACTTCACTCAAGGCTCTTACATCAGATTGGAGGAATTGGGAGAGGCATAACTCTTCACAGATTTATTTCCCCTAAAGACCAAATGAGAGAGTATGAAGTATGATTTCTGTTTAATCTGATTTAGAAGTATGACTTTACTAATACAAATTAAAACTTTTCATTGTCCCATATCCTACTGTGGAGAATAGATGTCTCCAGCTTGTGTCTCTTAACACTTCTTATCTAAACCCAAAATTGATCACTATCACAGTTATTTCCTTTTAATAGGGTGAAAACAACAAGAATCTATACGTAAATCCTTAATACACAGGCATATATGTATGTATTATATTATTTTCCAATATCAAATTTAGAATACCTTAAGCAGGATTTAAATAGTCCTTAAAAATGGAGATAACAACCCCAATTTCACAAGGAGGAGATTGAGATTCTAAAATTCAATAGACATGTGTGATTAAAGACGAAACTATGTAAATATGTGGTTTAGTAATGATTCTTATCTTTTCCAACGAATATGCTGCTGATTACTTTCAGTACAATGGAGGAATAGAAAGTTTGAATGTTGGAGATTTCCAAGTATTGCTCCTGGACATTCTTTGCTCCAACAAGTAAACTCTCTCCTTAGGTAATACCTTCCAGTTTTGTGACTTAAACACCATCTATAAATGTTCATTTGTAGGCCATACCTCAAATAACTAAATACTTTCTTGCCATCTCCACATGTATATATAATACACATTTTCTAACTTAATTATGTCCAAAATAAGCTCTTGTTTTCCCAGGACCTCACAGCCCTTTCCTATCCTATGTTCAAATCCCAGTAAAGGTCTCTACTCTCCAACCATAGCTTATGCCAAATCCTAGGAATTAATCTTAGTTTGACCTCTTCTTTCATCCTTAAAAAGTGTAAGTCAGTCAGAGAAAGACAAATACCATATGGGTTCACTTTTATGTGGAATTTAAGAAACAAAACAAATGACGGGCAGGGGGGTGGGGGCAGGGGAGGGGTGGCAAACCAGAAAACAGACTCTTTTTTTTTATTTTTTATTTTTTTTTTAATTTTCTTTTTGTAGTTTTTAATTTTATTATATTATGTTAGTCACCATACAATACATCATTAGTTTTTGATGTAGTGATCCACGATCCATTGTTTTCGGATAACACCCAGTGCTCCATGCAGTACGTGCCCTCCTTAATACCCATCACCGGGCTAACCAATCCCCCCTCCCCCCTCCCCTCTAGAATCCTGTTTGTTTCTCAGGTCCATAATCTCTCATGGTTCATCTCTCCCTCCAATTCCCCCCCCCTTCATTTTTCCCTTCCTTCTCCTAATGTCCTCCATGTTATTCCTTATGTTCCACAAATAAGTGAAACCATATGATAATTGACTTTCTCTGCTTGACTTATTTCGCTTAGCATAATCTCCTCCAGTCCCATCCACGTTGATGTAAAAGTTGGGTATTCATCCTTTCTGATGGCTGAGTAATATTCCATTGTATATATGGACCACATCTTCTTTATCCATTCATCTGTTGAAGGGCATCTTGGCTCTGTCCACAGTTTGGCTATTGTGGACATTGCTGCTATGAACATTGGGTGCATATGGCCCTTCTTTTCACTATATCTGTGTCTTTGGGGTAAATACCCAGGAGTGCAATTGCTGGGTCATAAGGTAGCTCTATTTTTAAATTTTTGAGGAACCTCCACACTGTTTTCCAAAGTGGCTGTACCAACTTGCATTCCCACCAACAGTGTAAGAGGGTTCCCCTTTCTCCACAACCTCTCCAGCATTTGTTGTTTCTTTCCCTGTTCATTTTGGCCATTCTAACTGGTGTAAGGTGGTATCTCAGTGTGGTTTTGATTTGGATTTCCCTGATGGCTAATGATGATGAACATTTTTTCATGTGTCTGTTAGCCATTTGTATGTCTTCTTCAGAGAAGTGTCTGTTCATATCTTCTGCCCACTTTTTGACTTGATTATTTGTTTTTTGGGTGTTGAGTTTGAGAAGTTCTTTATAGATTTTGGATACCAGCCCTTTATCTGTAGTGTCATTTGCAAATATCTTCTCCCATTCTGTGGGTTGCCTCTTTGTTTTGTTGACTGTTTCCTTTGCTGTGCAGAAGCTTTTTATCTTGATGAAGTCCCAAAAGTTCATTTTTGCTTTTGTTTCACTAGCCTTTGGAGATGTATCTTGAAAGAAGTTGCTGTGGCCGATGTCAAAGAGGTTACTGCCTATGTTCTCCTCTAGGATTTTGATGGATTCCTGTCTCACATTGAGGCCTTTCATCCACTTTGAGTTTATCTTTGTGAGTGGTGTTAGAGAATGGTCGAGTTTCATTCTTCTGCATGTGGCTGTCCAATTTTCCCAGCACCATTTATTGAAGAGACTGCCTTTTTTCCATTGCATGTTTTTTCCTGCTTTGTCAAAGATTATTTGACCATAGAGTTGAGGGTCCATATCTGGGTTCTCTATTCTGTTCCATTGGTCTATATGTCTGTTTTTGTGCCAGTACCATGCTGTCTTGGTGATCACAGCTTTGTAATATAGCTTGAAATCGGGCAACGTGATGCCCCCAGCTTTGTTTTTCTTTTTCAACATCTCCTTGGTGATTCGGGGTCTTTTCTGATTCCATACAAATTTTAGGATTGTTTGTTCCAGCACTTTGAAAAATGTCATTGGAATTTTGATCGGGATGGCATTGAAGGTATAGATTGCTCTGGGTAGCATAGACATTTTAACAATGTTTATTCTTCCGATCCATGAGCATGGAATATTTTTCCATCTTTTTGTGTCTTCTTCAATTTCTTTCATGAGTGTTTTGTAGTTCCTAGAGTATAGATCCTTTACCTCTTTGGTTAGGTTTATTCCGAGGTATTCCGAGGTATCTTATGGTTTTTGGTGCTATTATAAATGGAATCATTTCTTTAATTTCTCTTTCAACAGTTGCATTGTTAGTGTATAAGAAAGCAACTGATTTCTGTGCATTGATTTTGTATCCTGTCACATTACTGAATTGCTGGATGAGTTCTAGTAATTTGGGGGTGGAGTCTTTTGGGTTTTCCACATAAAGTATCATGTCGTCTGCGAAAAGAGAGAGTTTGACTTCTTCTTTGAATACCTTTTATTTCTTTTTGTTGTCTGATTGCTGTTGCTAGGACTTCTAGTACTATGTTGAACAACAGTGGTGAGAGTGGGCACCCTTGACGTGTTCCTGATCTTAAGGGAAAGGCTCTCAGCTTTTCCCCATTGAGGATGATATTTGCTGTGGGTTTTTCACAGATGGATTTTATGAACTTGAGGAATGTTCCCTCTATCCCTATACTCTGGAGAGTTTTAATCAGGAAAGGATGTTGTATTTTGTCAAATGCTTTTTCTGCATCAATTGAGAGGACCATATGGTTCTTCTCCCTCCTCTTATTAATGTGTTCTATCACATTGATTGATTTGCGAATGTTGAACTGCCCTTGCATCCCGGGGGATAAATCCCACTTGGTTGTGGTGGATGATCCTTTTAATGTATTGCTGGATCCTATTAGCTAGGATTTTGTTGAGGATTTTGGAATCCATATTCATCAGGGATATTGGTCTGAAATTCTCCTTTTTGATGGGGTCTTTGCCTGGTTTGGGGATTAAGGTAATGCTGGCCTCATAGAATGAGTTTGGAAGTTTTCCTTCTGTTTCTATTTTTTGAAACAGCTTCAGTAGAATAGGTATTATTTCTTCTTTGAATGTTTGGTAGAATTCCCCAGGGAATCCATCAGGCCCTGGACTCTTGTTTTTTGGGAGGTTTTTGATCACTGCTTCAATCTCGTTACTGGTTATTGGCCTATTCAGGTTGTCAGTTTCTTCCTGTTTCAGTCTTGGCAGCTTATAGGTTTCCAGGAAGGCCTCCATTTCATCCAGATTGCTCAGTTTATTGGCATATAGTTGTTGATAATAATTTCTAATAATTGTTTCTATTTCCTTGGTGTTGGTCATGATCTCTCCCCTTTCATTCATAATTTTATTAATTTGGTTCCTTTCTCTCTTCTTTTGGATAAGTCTGGCCAGTGGTTTATCAATCTTATTAATTCTTTCAAAGAACCAACTTCTAGTTTCGTTGATCTGATCTACTGTGTTTCTGGTTTCTAATTCATTGATTTCTGCTCTATTTTTAATTATTTCTCTTCTAATGCATGGCTTAGGCATCATTTGTTGCTTTTTCTCTAGTTCTTTAAGGTGTAGAGTTAGTTGGTGAATTCGGGATTTTTCTATTTTTTTGAGTGAGGCTTGGATGGCTATGTATTTCCCCCTTAGGACCGCCTTTGCAGTATCCCATAGGTTTTGGACCGATGTGTTTTCATTCTCATTGATTTCCATGAATTGTTTAAGTTCTTCTTTGATTTCCTGGTTGACCCAAACATTCTTGAGCAGAGTGGTCTTTAGCTTCCAAGTGTTTGAATTTCTGCCAAATTTTTTCTTGTGATTGAGTTCCTGTTTTAGAGCATTGTGGTCTGAGAATATGCAGGGAATAATCTCAATCTTTTGGTATTGGTTGAGACCTGATTTGTGACCCAGTATATGGTCTATTCTGGAGAAAGTTCCATGTGCACTCGAGAAGAATGAGTATTCTGTTGTTTTAGGGTGGAATGTTCTGTAAATATCTATGAGGTCCATCTGGTCCAATGTATCATTCAAAGCTCTTGTTTCCTTGTTGATTTTCTGCTTAGATGATCTGTCCATTGCTGAGAGTGGAGTACTGAGGTCTCCTACAATTAACGTATTGTTATCAATATGACTCTTTATTTTGGTTAACAGTTGGCTTATGCAGATGGCTGCTCCCATGTTGGGGGCATAGATATTTACAATTGTTAGATCTTCTTGTTGGATAGACCCTTTAAAAATGATATAGTGTCCTTCTGTGTCTCTTATTACAGATTTTAGTTTAAAATCTAATTTGTCTGATATAAGAATTGCTACCCCAGCTTTCTTTTGAGGTCCGCTGGCATGGAAGATGGATCTCCATCCCTTCACTTTCAGTCTGGATGTCTCTTTAGGTTCAAAATGAGTCTCTTGTAGACAGCATATGGATGGGTCCTGTCTTTTTATCCAATCTGCAACGCTGTGCCGTTTTATGGGAGTGTTTAGGCCACTCACGTTGAGAGCGATTATTGAAAGATATGAATTAATTGTCATCATGTTGCCTGTGAAAACGTTGTTTTTATAGATTGTCCCTGTAAATTTCTGTTGCAGATCACTCTTGGGGTCTTTCTCCTTTTATAGAACCCCCGTTAATATTTCTTGCAGGGCCGGCTTAGTGGTCACATATTCTTTCAACTTCTGCTGGTCGTGGAAGCTCTGCATCTCTCCATCCATTCTAAATGACAGCCTTGCTGGATAAAGTATTCTTGGCTGCATGTTCTTCTCGTTTAGTACCATGAATATGTCTTGTCAGGCCTTTCTGGTTTGCCAGGTCTCTGTGGATAAGTCTGACATTATTCTGATGTTCCTCCCTCTGTACGAAAGGAATCTCTTCCCCCTAACTGCCCTTAGGATGGTTTCCTTAGTTCTAAGATTTGCAACTTTTACTATTACATGCCGGGGTGTTGGCCTGTTTTCCTTGATCTTGGGAGGGGTCCTCTCTGCCTCTAGGTTGCGAATGTTTGTTTCATTCCCCAGATTAGGGAAGTTCTCAGCTACGATTTTCTCAAATACATCTTCTAGCCCTCTCTCTCTCTCTCCACTCCCTCCGGGATTCCAATGATTCTGACATTGGAACGCCTCATGGTGTCACTTATTTCTCTGATTCTATTTTCATGGATTCTGAGTTGTTTTTCCCTGGCCTCCTCTTTTCCCTTTTTATCTATTATACTGGCTTCCAGATCACTTATTCTTTCTTCTGTCTCAGTTACCCTAGCTGTTAGATTATCTAGATTGGATTGGATCTCATTGATAGCATTTTTAAGTTCTGCCAATTCACCTTTTATTTCTTCCCTTAGAGACTCTATGTTGCCATTAATTGATTTCTCCATTCTAGCCATTGTCTTCACAATTGCTAGCCTGAATTCCACCTCCGACATCTTGGTTATATCTGCATCCATTTGTAAATCTGCAGCATAAGTCATAATCTCTGAGTCTTTTCTGTTTTGGGGGCTCCTCCTCCTAGTCATTCTGTTGATGGGTGTTTGAGGGAATGTATAGAGTCGAAATTATTGACCAGAAACCAAGCAAGATGCATCTGTTTTCTTGGGACCTTAGGGTTGCTGGCCTCTTGTTTTCCCAGCCTGTCTTCTGCGGGAGGGGCCTGACACGCTGTTACTCAGGCAACCCTGTTTGGGCGGAGTTTTCCTGCCCCCCTGTGGCGGGGGATGGGCTCAGTGGGAATCAGTCTTGGGGCTTCTGTTCTCTGGCGGCTTTCCGTGTCTCTTCCGCGAGTCAGAGCAGAAGAGACCGTTTCCAACCCTCTGCCTCAGAGCAGAGAGACCGCAGTCTGTTCTTCAGTGAGCTCTCCAGGCCGCACTGTCTCCGTTTCTGTCCGTGCTGCTATAAACTGCAGCGTCCTGGGTTGTGCGCCCCTCCGCAGCGCTCCCAGTCCTGCCTCCAGGTCCGGGCACGTCTCTGCCCTTTGTGCTTCTTTTTTTTTTTTTTTTGTGCCCTTTGTGCTTCTAAAACCGCCAGCTGCTCACAGTTCGTGCGCGCGCGACTCCGCCACTTGGGGTTTCCACCCCTGGGGGTTGCAGTTCACCGGTGGGATCCCGGCGCACCGGGTTTCCGTCTTGGAGGCTGCAGTTCGTGTGCGCGCGACCATTGCTCCGGTTTCTGTTTGGGCGGCTGCAGTTCGCGTGCGCGTGACCCCACGGGTCTGGTCCTCCACCCCGGGGGCTGCCCTAAAGTCCTTTCCCGACGCTACCGGTCTGTGAGTCTGTGCCCCGGCCGCAGCGCGCGAGGCTGTCACTCACCGGCAGTGTAGGATCCCCACGTCCAGGCACCCTCCCGCTGCCATTTATCCTCCGATATCTGCCCGCAGGATCACGGCTCTCCGCTTTGTACCTCAAAAACAACTACCTGCGATATTCTGCTTGTAGAGATCCAGATCTTCTTACATCTCAGGCTGGTTTTGTGGGTGCTCAGAGTGGTCTGGTAGTTATCCAGCTCAATTCCAGGGACCAGTTGAAATAGGGCCCCCTACTCCTCCGCCATCTTTCCCCTCCTCGCCCCAGAAAACAGACTCTTAACTATAGAGAACAAACTGAGTGTTGCTGGAGGGGAGGTGGGTGGGGGATGGGTTAAATGGGTGATGGGGATTAGGAGGGCCCTTGTTGTGATGAGCACTGGGTGTTGTATATAAGTGAGGAATCACTAAATTCTACACCTGAAACTAATATTACACTGTATGTTAACTAGCTGGAATTTAAATAAAAACTTGAAAAAAAATTATCAATTTACCTACAAAATCAAACTCTAAATCATTCACTTGTCTTTATAGCCATCACCATCATGTACTCCTGTTCCCTAGAGCACTGCGATTGTCTTCTAAATTCAGCCTTCTGACAACATTCACAAACCATTCTCCTTAAAGTTTCTTAAAAACAAACTAATAAACAGATCATGTTATGCTGCTGCTTAAACACTCCCTGAATGCCTTTTTGTTTCCTACAAAGTCTTTATAATCCTGTTCTACCTCTCTGACCCCATCTCATGTACTTATTCAAAATATTTAAGACACACTGTCTCCATCTCCTCCTTGAATGTGCCAAGCTCTTCCTTGCATCCTGGCTTTGCTCCTACTGTTACTGTTGCCCAAAATGTTTCACCTCTGAGTCTTTGCAAGGCTCACTGGTTTTCACCCTCAGGGGCTCAGGGGTCACCTCTTCAGGGTAATCGTCCCTGGCTACCTTATCCTTCCCCAGTTGTTCCATTATATTTTTGGTACTTATATATGTCTATGTATCATATACATGTATGTTTTCTTGTTAATAATTTGTCTTCCATCATGAGAATGTGATCACAGATTCATTGCTAATATCCCTGACACGTAGTTCAGTGCCTGGCTTATAGAAGGAGCTCAATAAATATTTGTTGAACTATTTATGAATATATTTGATTAATTAAGGTAACTTAAGTAAAAAGGGATAACAAGAATTATTACTCCCTCTTCATAGGTCATGTGAGTGGATTTATTTGGGTTGTGAAGCGAAAGGAAACCCATTTGCATTCTGCCCTCTTAGCACCAGAATAGAAGACCAGACCCTAATAACATGGCTTTATATTCTCTGATATCTTCTGAAAGGTCCAAGAGGTTCATTGACATTTCTTATGTCTTGAAAAAAATGAAACCAAATGTAAGTGAACAAAGTATTAAAATTCAAGCCAGTAAGTGTTGTGTGCAAACTTTAAAAAGTAGTATAGCTTGAGTAAACACATCACTAGATCAGCAGATGGATAGCAAAGCAATATTTCCTGAACAATTAAAGAAAGGGATTCAGGATAAGACTTACTTGCCTAAGCAGGTTTTTAATGCATATAAATTTGTTTTGTTTTGGAAGATGCTTTCTAGAAGACTTATTTATTATAGTTCCAAACACATATTTAATTCTATTTTTATCACTTTTTTTTCTACAGCCCCCTATTTTTACAAATGACAACTCCATTTATCATCTTACATTTTCTAAGTTATATAAATCTCATACTTGAGCGGAATTAACTATGTTCATCTATGCAACAAAAGTGTTCTGCTTCATAATTTAGCATATTCGTAATTAGCACTGATCAGTTCCCAGAACATAATTATCAAACTCCTCCTCCATAGGTAAAAGCAGATTTAGTCTCAGAATCTGTCTTGTACCTTACATTGGCTCTAACCAGTTCCCATTCAAAAATGTAAGGATCTCCTGTCTTACTTAGACATATCTAAGCTCAAAGCATCTATTCTTGCCTGGGTCTATTTCTATTCACTGCCTGTAGCAATGTCAGGCTGGTTCAAACTGAGTGTTCCATATATGAAGAATACAAGCTGTGGTGACATTTTTGCTAAAGCAGTAGCCTCAGGTGCTCGGCCAGCATTTGTACCAATGGTGGTGAGAATTAGAAGCAGACTCTCCATATAAGGCTCAAAGAAAGGGGATTTTGGCCATATGGGCCAAAGACATTTATGTTAAAATAATTTTGATTATTGCTGTCAGTCACCTCCACAAAGTGTTTGGCCCTTCCAGGATGGCCAGCAAAGGACATGTCTGGAGCCAAAGCAAGGTGGTAGATTCAGATTTCCGTAGAGGCTACCATCAACAACATGCTGCTTTTATGGTGAAGTGGATCAGGATCTTAGTGGTAGTGGCGTCTCTCCAATGGAATGCACACTTGGCAAATGGGTGAATTTTGGCTCAAGGGGTGATTTACCACAGAATCAAATTGGTCTTTCAAGACATGAAACCCTTTCAGTAGAGCATGATATGGTAATTCGAATATATCCTTTGCCTATTGGAGCTTGGAATAACTAACTTAATAGGCCTGAGGCATAAAGGCCACAAGCTTGGTGGTCAGTTCTTTCAGTTTACAACTTCAGTCATTTCCCAGAATGAAATTAATCCCCTGCAAAATGGTTCACATGATTACATATTTCTCTTCCTTTTGATTCAGTTCTAGAACAAACCAAATAGTTCTCTTCAGTTTTTTATTCTTCCCTGATCCTGGGCCTTGCAGTATGGCCACCCTGTTCCATGCTAGTTGGATGTCTCTACTGCTGCATTCTGGAAAGAAGGTTAAGATATATCTTGGCTTCTTCCCTTCCAGGAGAGTCGATGCTAGTCATCCTCTTTTCCTGCCACCACCAGTACAAGATATCAAGAGGTGAAATAACTTTGGCAATCACTATGTGAAAACGAATAGACAAATAAAATATTATACCATATCCTTATTTCAGGAAAATAGAACCTACCCATTTGTGTTTGACAAACTCTCAGTGCTTCTAAAAAAACAGCCTTTGTAAGACAAAGATCTGTTTTAGCTAATTAAAACATAATACCATGCATGATAAATCATAACAACTACAAATGATTATAGGCCAAATAAAAGAGCCTCAAAATACATAAATTGGAGTTAAATATAGACAATTCCACAAAAGTTGTAAAAGATTTTAGCAACCCTCTTTCAACATTCAGAGAACAACGCGAGACAGCCTGGTATTGGTATAAGGAAGACAAATGGATTAATGGGACAGGATAGAGAACCTAGAAAAAGACCCACATGTATATGGCAAATAGATTTTTGACATAAGTGTCAAGAGAATTCAATGGGTAAATTTGAAAGTCTTTCCAGAAAATGGTGCTGGAACAACTAGACACACTCCTGGGGAAGTAGGGAAGGAAATTTTGTTAACACTTATCTTACATCATACATAAGCAATTAACTTGAAAGAAATATAGAACTAAAGGTAAAAGCTAAACTATAAAATTTCTAGAATAAAACATAGAAGAAAATCTTTGCCTTGGGGTAGGCAATGACTTCTTTGATAAGGCACCAAAACATGAACCATAAAAGAAAACAAATAACATTGGACTTAATCAAAATTCAAATCTCTGGCTCTTTGAATGCCACTATTAAGAAAACTAAAAAGCAAGCTACAGAGTTGAATATTTCCCAAACATATTCCCAAATATATTCTCCAAATATATACCTGACAAAGGATTTGTTTCTAGAATATATAAAAAACTCTTACAACACAACAATAGGAAATCAAGTGTATAGAATGACCCAAAGATGTGAGTAGACACTTCAAAAAAGAAGATATACAAATATATGAGCATATGAAAAAGCTCAGTATCATTCATCATCAGGAAAACTGTGGAAAGCTATTTGTCCTTTCCTGCAAAATGTGAAACATATACCTAGCAGACAAAATACCAAATCTTAGGTATTTACCCAAGAGAAATGAATCTATATCTTCCCACAAAGATTCACCCTCAGATGGGGATGGCAGCTTTACTAGTAGTAACCAAAAGCTGTAAATAACTCAAATGTCCACAGATAGGCAAAACATATGTGGTACATCCAAACACTGGAATACCACTCAGCAATTAAAAGGATCAAAATACTGATAATTGCAATAAAAGTGATAGATTTAAATTCTCTATGCTGAGTGACAGAAGGTAGACACAAAAGAACACATAGTATACGGTTCCATACATATACAATTTTTAAAAATGCAAATGTATTTAGAATGACTAAAAGCTGATGTTGCCTTTAGACATGGACAGAGGAGAAGGAAGGATGGACTGCAAAAGGACATCATCTCTTTCTCGAAATACTGATGATGTTCTGTATCTTGATTGTGCAGATGTTTTCAGAGGTGTATCCACCAAAATTCATCTAATTTTATACTTTATATAGGTACAGATTATTGTACATAAATTATGCTTCATACAATTGATTTATGGGTAGCAATGTGGGGATTTAAATTTGTAATTTTCTGGATCCAAGGCAACCTTGTTAACCAATATTTAATTACTTCTCTTAATATGTTTATGTAACTTCATGATTTAAGCTTGGAGTTTCGTTGATGTAGCAAAACCACACTAGACACACTCATTTCTACAGTGTCCATGAACAAGCTACCTCTTCGGTCTCTAGCTAGTGTCATCAGTGCACTATGAAACTATGAACTGTGGGGCACCTGGGTGGCTCAGTCTGTTAAATGCTCAACTCTTGATTTCAGCTCAGGTCATAATCATGGGTGGTGAGATCGAGCCCCATCAGGCTCCACACTGGGTGTGGAACCTGCTTAAGATTGTCTCTCCTCCTTTGCCCTTCCCTGCCCTCTCTCTCTCTCTCAAAAAACAAAACAAAACAAAACACTATGAACTGTTACTTTATGAGAATATGTGAGGTTGGCATTATTCCAAGCTGCTTAATCTATTTTGGTTTTCATCATTGTATATCTACCAATAAGCCGTTAAAAAAATCCATGATGGAGTGGGAAAGGAAACAAACTAATTTCCGTGGATATTGTTATTTTCACCCTCTGCTCTCTGTTCTTGTCATCCCAAGGCAGTTATATCTTATGCGAATAGGGTCTCCCCATGTCCTTTGTTCCTTATTTTATAAAGCATTCTTTTACATTGTAAAAGTACTAGTATTACAGTGTGGTTAAATATGACTAGTTTAATATCCTCCCAGAGATAATAGATCCTTGAACTTGTAGAAAATCTTTTATGTGGCTGTTGGTTGTATATATATTTTTATATAAATATATAAATATATAAATATTATATATATATTTTATATATATTTATATATATTTATATATATTTATATATATTTTATTTTATATATATATAATATATATAAATATATATTATATATATTTATATTTATATTATATTTATATAGTTTATATATATTTTAGACTTGCCCTTTAAAGTAAAATGTTGTGGTTGTTCTTCTTTCAAGTGTCCTTTTGTTTTATGATTTAAAAATGCAAAAAGTAATAATTTCATTTTAGTTATTGGAAGTAGGGTTTAATTATAAAGCGATTCTTCCTTCCCTTTCACAGAAAAATGAATCAATAGAGTTTTCCATGTGGCTAAAGAAGACAGAGAGTACAAACAAGGTGGTGACTATTATTGTGGCAACACAACATTTGTATTTACCCATTTATTTTTCCACCAGATATTTTCAACATAGAATATTAAAAAGTTTGTGATTTTCTTTCTTGGTTTTATTTATAACACATTTACATGTGTTTAAATTTAACTCTGTGTTTTTCCACAGAGAACTGAATTGCTCTTTTTGTTGGCTATTAAAAATTGTTTTGAGAATTTCAAACACATATTTCTGTTGTAATCCTTGGAACTTTTAAAAACAATATATTTGGGAAGGGGTAGTTTCCTGATTACCTGATTTTGTAAGGGTACATAAACTTAGAATTCTGAAAAAAAATTCCCAAATCTTGTGTTTTTCTCAACTCATCTTTCCTCATGGCTTGCTTTTAATTTTTAAAGTTCATTTCATAGCTTCAGTTCTGATTTTCATTTTATTTTTATTCGGCTTTGCCTGTTTTCTCCTTGTCCAAGTTTGTGTCCAGCCTGGCTTCTGGCTCTGGGCTGGGTGAGCCCTAGTGTAGTGGAAGGAACAAGAGTCTTAGAGTCCTGAAGACGTGAACTTGTAACCTAGTTCCATTACTGCCTAATTGTGTCCACACGTGAGCTATTTAGTTATGCTGAAGCTTATGTGTCACGTGGACTTATAATAGTCAAATTACAGTGTGGTTTTGAGAATAGAATGGGGCTCTGTAGGTAAAACACCTGGAGAGTAAGTACTAGTTCTCTGTGCTTGATGCTGTGTTCTTCCCAGCTACCCAGACCCTGACCTCCAACCCTGGCATCTTTATTCATCCATTTCAGTGATACCAAAACACACCATTCCTGATAGTTAGCTGATTTTTAGATATTAAAAGGCTCTCAGTTCTCACATTGCAACTAACTTGTCCTGCATTTCCTTGTGGTAATTATTTTATTATCTACAATGTGAAGTTGACTTTAGTGGCAGTCACAGTCCTGATCTTATCTTTAGTTATTTATTTTCCTAGAGGTAGTAATCAAGTATTTCATGTTGAACTTCCAACATTTAATTGATGTACCAGAGTCATTATTCACTTTCTGTTATATTTGTTCAAATGACAGAAAATGGAGTTAGAAATTGAGAGAACAGTATTGATAATATTGATTGAGCAAATTCTTCAAAGAACATTATGTATATCCTATATACTGTATTAATTCCTAAATTATTAAGCTTTTATGTTTAATAATTATTATTGTTCTATAAAAATAATATTTTGCATGAAATGTAATAAGAGAGCCTAAAAATGGACACTTAGTTTGGGTTTATGGGGCAGTATTCTCTAAGAGTTATCATAATTAATTAATATTATGTTATTATTGTTAAATATGTTCAATAATTTTAATTTGCACTCTAGTTCCTAGTTTCATTGTATATATATATAATAGGTAAATGGGACTTCAGACACAAATTCAAATTAAAAATTCTGAAGCACTTACTTAAACATGCATCCCCACCCATGACACAGTATTCCTTACTTCATTATTGCTGTAGCCAACATCTTAAAAAACACTCGCAGTTTAAATTTAGGGACTACATGAACTGCTTAATTTATGAGACCTGATTTTCATGAAAAGCACCTAAGATAATTCATAGTAATATACATTTTTTTTCAAATAATGATAATGAGGAAGCATCACAAATTTTACCAATTGCAGCATACAGAGATAGACTTTCTCACCTGTTTTGTTTGGGAAGAAAAGAAAACATCAAAAGGAAAGAAAGCCAGATGAATACTTTTGTTGCAATTAGTGGTGATGCATGTAGTGAACTGCTAAGTATCCATGACTAATCGAGATAGACAGGGCTGTCCCTTGCTAATCACAGAAGATATTGGCCTGTCCATAGGAGAATGGAGTGATTATATCAAAAAGAACAGTCAGCTATTACCAGGGCAAACTCTGTCAGGAGTGTCTGTGAATGATAAGACAAAAGGACAGAGATGAAATTAAAAGCAGCATTAACTATCTTTAAATAAGAAGGCATTTTTATGTGCTCACGTATTGCATTGAAAGATGCTTTGTTTTGTTTTTACAAAATGTATTTTTTTAAAGAAACACACTACTTTATTATAAACTCATGAAATTCATCGTCATAAAAATTTACCATAGTAATTGTTTCCTACAATATTGTAAAGCACTTAAAGCTTTATCATTATTTTATATTCTCTACAAAATCTCTAAGTGCTAATTACAGCCATCAAATCAAGTACAGAACAGAGGATGAAGCCAAATGAAGCAGGTGGGTTGAATTTTTGTGGTAAGGTAATGTAGTTCTGTTTGTTTTTGGTCTGCCATTATTTATGTAAACACATGATTAAGTCTTAGTTTATAATTAATAAATGATTATTTTCTACCAAATACAGGTTTAACTTTTTTTTTAAAAGATTTTTTTTTATTTATTCATTTGAGAGAGACAAGAGAGTGAGCGAAAGAACAGCAGGGGGAGCGTCAGAGGGAGAGGGAGAAGCAGACTCCCCGCTGAGTAGGGTGCCCAAACCAGAGCTTGATCCCAGGACCCTTGTATCATGACCTGAGCCGAAGGCAGACGCTTAAACGACTGAGCCACCCAGGCGCCCCTACAGGTTTAACTTTTAAGTTTTGTTGTTGTTTTTGAGGCTTCTGTTTGAATATCATCTCTGAATTCAGCAAATATTTTTTTTTTAGGAATCAGCAGTTGTAAATTAACCTTTTGGTGGATTATCACTGAATCATCTCTGCTCTCTCATTATTATAGTCTTTGAAAATTTCCCCCTTTTCCAGTTCATTGGATAAATCTAACTAATCAAAGAATAACACAAAAATTCATAAAAGTTCAGTTTATAAAGAAATATATTTTCAAATTTCAGAGCTCTAATAACTGAATATATTTGGTGAAAGAATTATGTTGCAGTGAGTAAAAAACCAGAATTTTGGGGAATTTTTTTTTTTTTACTCTTTTCTGTAGAATGCACATAGTTACAGAATAACTTCAGTAGAAAAGAAAATACAAAGTCAATGCAAATAATATTGTCAATGCATGTATATACCAGATACTGTTGTAAATACTTTTATATATACTGAGTAACTGACCCCTCACATCAATACTGTGGTAGATTCTGTTTTTATCCTTGTTTTACACAGGTGGGAACTGAGATATAGGAGACTCAAGTACTTCAGATCACACAGTTAATATGATAGAACAAGAATTTAGGGGCACCTAGGTGGCTCAGTGGGTTAAGTGTCCAACTCTTGGTTTTGGTTCAGGTCATGGTCTCAGGGTCCTGAGATGGAGCCCTGCCTCAGGCTCTGCACTCAGCGCAGAGTCTGCTTGAGATTCTCTCCCTCTGCCCTGCCCCCTCCCCTACTCATTCGTGCACGTGTGCTCTCTCTCAAACAAATAAATAAAATCTTTAAAAAAAAAAACACAAAAGAACAGGAATTTAAATCTATTCAGTCTGGCTTCACAGTCCGTAATTTTCATTACCGTAGTATTTTTCATTTCATGGTGAAGCAGATACAAAGTTGTGTGACAAGAACTTTGACTTGGTTGGGTTGATAAGCTTGATTTAGATTGCTATGGAATAAATAGAATAGGTATATCCTTGAATTTTTTTTTCTTTCAATGATTGCTGTAACTCAGCTCCAAAGAGAGAACTCTACAGACTAGGCATAAATTTTTGGTTGGCTGAACAACTTCAAGTCATATTAAGTCACAAGGGGATTAATATAAATTGAAAGCCTCAACGAGCTTGCACCAAAATTCTTTGAATGTTTACTTTAACTGACTTACTGCTTTTATTCAATTCTAAAACATTATAAATTTTAGAACAATTTCTGGGTATAGAGGGGGTTTAACTGAAATACTAGGAACTCATTGAATTTAAGACACAAGCAAATTTTGTAAATGAGAAAACACAGCTCTGCTAATCAATGAGTAGCACATCATTATAGTTTGTCAGTGAGTTGTTGACTCTCAGAGGGTTGTCCATGACGGTGACCAAATTCATTTTGGAGAAGGTAGGGCAAGATGAGTAATGTAAACTTTCCCGAGATTGGCTGCTGAAAACTTGATCTTATGAAAATTTATTTTTCCAATTTTTTTTCCATTTCCAAAGGGCATTTTTTCCCTCGACCTGAAGAAACCACCCTATCTTTCTGACTGTGCAGAATATGGGCTTGCTAGTACAGGTACTGGAGGTCTTGCTTTATAGGTGACCAATATCTTCTGACAGCGCCTTCACCTTGCCTATCATAAGATCTGAGTCAGTGAGCACAGTCTTCCTTAAGATGTTCTTCCATAGGCAACATTGCATTGTTATCTGAAAGTCCCAAATGGACCACGTCCTTCAAGTGAGGTCTTGCTAATCTTGGTGTTTCCTGAGCTGGCCACTAATACCACAAGACTATCCAATATAACCTGCCCTCACTCCCCCAGGGGAAATTGGGCAGAACCGCACTAAAAGATGCCTTTGACATAGCCCTATGCTTCTGGCTTTGGAGTTGCTGTATGTGGTTCTTTTATTCCCTAAATAAACCTGAGACATATTTTAATTTTTCTGAAAAAAGCCAATGTCTTTTAATCTCCTACACATTTTTTAAATGATGCTATTATCTTCCAAAAATTTAATGCTTCTTACTCTCCCTATTGGGGCTATAGGTGCCCTAGGTGCCCAGTGAGACCCTCCCGTTGCTCTTGGAGGCCACCTCCACGCATAAATAAAAGCCTGCTCCACAGAGTCTTCACCAAACTTTGTTCTTTTAATTAGATGTATACTCAGGGTTTCTAGACTCTGGGTTACATTTCACTTGACCTTCAGATGGTTTTTCTTCTTACTAACTTACTTGTACAAGCTAGATTATTTCTTCTAACTGAGACATGTTTCTGAGAGCTTTTAATGTATTAATTAACCTAGTATTTTTAGCATCCATAGAAGTAATTACTATAACTACCAACATTTTACTGATGAATAAACTGAAATACAGAAGGGCTAGATAACTTACCCATCGTCATCAGCGGGCAATACAACAGGTTTTGCATTCAGGCTGTTTGGGTATAGAGTTTACACAGTAAACTGACAGCTGTGCTACTGTAGAGGGGGAAGGTGGATTTATATTGGGGTCAGGGAATTGACGTATTTCACTGCTGATGGTCCCAGTACCCTCTATGATTCCTATGTAGTAGAAGGTTCAGTAGGATGGAGGATTGTTAAAGAGATGTGAAGGGAGGGGCAGAACTTTGGTCAGACTTCCCTTTGGTGTGATTTTTCCTCTCATCAGAAAACCACAAGCTATACTATAAAATGACAGGGGAGCAAGGGAGTTGAGGATATCAAGGGAGAGTGGTTCAGGTAAGCAGACATCTAGGGTGAATAAAGAAGAGAAGCCTTGAGAGACTATTGGAATGGAATAGCACAAAGTAAGATTTTTTTCTGCAAGTGAAGGATGGCATTTTGTTCATGTTTAGTTAGAGAGAGGTAGGTAAATCTTGGAGAATCTCAATGCTGTGGACAGTAGAGTCTGAGTTTTCTGATCCAGAAAGTCTGAGGATAAAGGAAATGGTAAAGGATGTATGTCTGGTTGGAATCTTGATGGGAGATGGATTTGTGAGAGGAAGAGTAATTTGTGATGCAGGCATCACGTGGGAGGAAGCCAGGATTTAACCTCCAGGTTTCAGCCAGAATATAGGCATAGAACAGTTAGCTAGGCAATGGGGGTCCTTCGGATAAGTTTGTCAGGGACAGTACAATAATTCTACCATGGTGATCACATGCTTTTCTGACAGAAGGACATTTCAGGCTTTTTGCTTGAAGTAACTTATCAATTAAATCTTCTCTGTTATTAGTTGTAGGCTGTTATACATGTCTGATGAGACTGTGGTTGTTTATGACTTAAAATAGGTGGGAAAAGTGTGCAGTGATTCCTATGACAAGATTTTAAATGCAGCGAAAATTGTCAAGGCCAATCTGTTAATAGGCTTCTCTTTTTAATTAATTAATTAATTAATTTATTTATTTATTTATTTTTATTATGTTATGTTAATCACCATACATTACATCATTAGTTTTTGATGTAGTGTTCCATGATTCATTGTTTGCGTATAACATCCAGTGCTCCATGCAGAACATGCCCTCTTTAATACCATCACCAGGCTTCTCTTTTTATTGCTTGTAAATTTTTCTGCCAAAATCAAGGGCTGAAAGACGAGTTTTGTTCTCTGTAGATGGTATTCCTACACTTGTATTACTTCAACAACATTCTCCCTATTTCTTTATAGCTTAAAAGCTCCCTGGATATATTATAAGAATCACTGGGCACAAGGTATATAAAATAGTTATGCAAAATAGCTATAAAGCCCAGGATGTTCTCAGGTTCAGTTCATTTGCTTCACTACCAACAGACTCGTTTTGGTACCAATCAGAGTTTTGGTCGCCTACTCCTTAAATATATCGCAAATCCTTCTATTTCTCCCCATCTCCATTATTGCGCCTTTGCTCAGGCCACATCATCCTTTGTCTGCAATGCTACAGTAGCTTCCTAACTGATCTTCACCTTATCCGTCCTCCTAATCATTCTCCACACTACAGCTAATGGCATCTTTCTAATGCAGAAGTGCAGTATCTCTCTTTAAAGTCTTTCAACTCTTCCCTATTTTGCTTAGTAAAAAAGTCCAGGGTTGGGGCACCTGGGTGGCTCAGTCGTTAAGCGTCTGCCTTCGGCTCAGGTCATGATCCCAGGGTCCTGGGATCAAGCCCTACATCGGGCTCCCTGCTCTGCAGGGAGCCTGCTTCTCCCTCTCCCCCTGCTTGTGTTCCCTCTCTCGCTGTGTCTTTCTCTGTCAAATAAATAAAAAATCGTTAAAAAAAAAAAAAAAAAGTCCAGGGTCTTTTTAGATCTCCTTCTTAATCTCTCTAGTCTTCTATCTCAGTACAAGTGTCTTTGGTTCTAGAACTTTGATTAGAAAACGGTTCTGCCTCTCATTCCTCTCCTGTTCTTGCCACCTGGTTGATTCCTAATTCCTCTTTCAAATTTGGTTTGGATGTCACTCCCTATAGGAAGACTTGTTCCTTTTAGATTAATTAGGTTTTCCTGTTTTGTGTTCTCAAGCATCCTGTACTTATTTGTTTTATTTAAACTGTTCAAAAGATCTTGAAATCACCTGCTTCTTTCAACAGAGTATAAGATCCTTGAGGTCAATGTCCACATCTTTTTCATGGTTGTATCTCTGGTGTGAAGCACAATGGTTGGCACAGAGTAGGTGACCATATGTTTCTGGAAATTGAATGTAATTTGATATTACTCCAGAGCAATCTTTCTCAGGTCTCTTGAATAAAGAAGACATACAACACCTATTTCAGATGGTTTTCTAGACATAAAGGCTGGGTTTATTCTGAAATAACTTGGAGGGTGTCTGATATATTAAGCTGATTTTTGTGTCCCCCTCAATCAAAAATTTTCCTGATCTAGGTCTTCAGAGCCATTCTACCTATTTTAAATGTCTATAGTGGGTTTCTCACTCACTCAGAAATATTCCTGAGCCAGCTCTCCAGAGATACTCAGCCTATCTTTAAACCATCTTTCTCTTGCTTTTAGCTCCCCTTATCTTTTGTTTTCACCTTCTGATTCTTTATGCTTTCCTCTTGCTGACACAGCCACATCCATATAGATGGAAACTTTTTCTCTAAATAGTGCTCTGTTTTGGCCAAAATCTGGGCCATCAAAAATTCCATGTATAAATCCCCTAGGTAACATATACAAACAGATATAAATGAAAAGAGTTTATGCAAATACATATATACTTGAGGAGGGACGTGTAATCTCAGGATTGGCACTTGTAGAAGAAATCATATGTGATTAGGCAGTACACATTACAGGCAGAAATAGTGGGAAGTCTACAGCTGCCATTTCAGAATATCATAAAATTTAACAACTATTCCAAAACATAAATGCATTTTTACCAATGGTAAGTCAGATTCAAAGCAAATGATTGCAAAGTCTCAAATATGTTTTTATTTTAAACACCAATTTAACAAGTTTTTAAAAAACAAAATTATGTAGGTTCCGTACACACTGATTCATAGACAGGTCTTATGTAGACTTAGTTGTAATTGAGACAAGTAAAAAGTAAGGTTAAATAAAATTATAATTTTATACAGGTTTTTTTTTCATCTGTAGTATTGGTATCTTCTTTATTTCTCCCAAGACAGCCCTTGGGTAAGTGACATTTCAAGATGCCACCAGAAGATAGATAACAGCATCCAATTACTTTAGGGTTAATCGTTAGCAACATGGTTGTACTAGTGACATTGTTTATAGTGTTCAATTAAATGCCAATTTAATGACACTCCACATTTAAACAGCACTGCTGAGCTCTTATGTAGTTCCCAGCCCGGAGGATTGACCAGCTGTCCACCCTTGTTGACCCCATGCCTTTCTTTCTATCTTTCAAGGATGCAGGTAATTGCTAGTACTGAAGGAGACTCAAACAAGCTATTTTCTGGCTGTATTCATGATGCCTTTCTTAATAGGAAATGAATTGGCACTCTTCGTAGTGCCAAATATCCAACAGGAAAGTGGGTTTGGGTATTTATGTGGTAGGAATTTTGTTTCATGAAGCCTTGGCTGGATATTCCACTCTAGATTTACAGCTTTTCATCATACCTTGGATTTTGAGGGGAATGATGGCTGCATTACTATTGACTAAGCAGCTGCAGGATTATCTCTTCCACCCCACCAATTCACCTGGGCTTTTGGAAATAGGTTTTCAGACCCAAAAAGTATTCCCGTTCCAAGGGTGAGAGTGAATAAACCGAACAAGCGCTAATATTCAGCTGCAATGAGACTGTCAGGTCCTGATAATTTGCATCCAAAGAAACCAATTTGAACCAAAGTGCTGCTACTGAAATGTGTCTTTTACTAATAGACTCCTATAAATATACGATGTTTTGTTCATTCAAATATCCTCAGGTGAAAGAAAATAAAGTTAAGGTCATTTTCACCCCACAGCTTCACTAGCCGCTTGTTCAGATATATTTTAGAGATGACCTCCAACGGGAATGTATATTGAAGATATCCATCCCATCCCCCTCCTTATCCCTTTAAACAAATATAGCAGACAAGGAGTGCCTGGGTGGCTCAGTCGTGAAACATCTGCCTTCAGCTCAGGTCATGATCCTAGGGTCCTGGGACTGAGCCTTTGTAGGGCTCCCTGCTTGGCAGGGAGCCTGCTTCGCCCTCTGCCCCTCCCCCCCTTCTCCTGCTTTCTCTCATGATCTCTCTCCCTTTCACTATCTCTCTCTCAAATAAATAAATAAATAAAATATTTAAAAAAATATATAGCAGACAAGAGCTTACATATGCCATGCCTGCAGTGTTTTCTAATGATATAGATGTGCAAGAGATAGTCTCAGAGGACTTCACAGTCCAGTGGGAAAGACAGAAATAAACAGAAAAGTATAACATAGTGTGAATATGACTATGATGAAAGTGGTATTGCACTGGGCAATAAAAAGGAGGAAGACATTATTATTTTTAAAAAATTCTTCTATTTATTTATTTGAGAGAGAGAGAGAGAGAGCAGGAACTGGGAGGAGAAGGAGAAGCAGGTTCCCAGCTGAGCAGGGAGCCTGATGTGGGGCTCGATCCCAGGACGCAGGGATCATGACCTGAGCCAAAGTCAGATGCTTAACTGACTAAGCCACCCAGGCACCCTAGAGGGAGACATTCTTGTCAAAAGAATATAGGAAAAAAAAAGAATTAAAGAAAACACATACAGAAAAAAATGGGTTGAATCACCAATCTGAGGTGATTTCAGCTCTTGGTTCATATAGCTATATTGTCAACTTCTAGAATATAAGGTTGGTTTTTTTTTTTTTTTTTAAAGATTTTATTTATTTATTTGACAGAGAGAGAGAGAGACAGTGAGAGAGGGAACACAAGCAGGGCAAGTGGGAGAGGGAGAGGTGGGCTTCCGGCGGAGCAGGGAGCCTGATGCGGGGCTCGATCCCAGGACCCTGGGATCATGACCTGAGCCAAAGGCAGACGCTTAACGACTAAGCCACCCAGGCGGCCCTAGAATATAAGTTTTAAAAATACCATACATCACCTATGAGGAAAATCTGTGTGAAAGAATAGTATCAACTTGAGTAATGTGAGAATTAAATATCTCATTTGAATTTCTTAATATAGGATATAGTAACATCTGACATATAGCAATTGTAAACATTCTATATAATTAATCAGAAACTATTATTAATGAAAGATGAGCAAATGTTTTTTATTAAGAATATATATTTGTGGGGCGCCTGCGTGGCTCGGTTGTTAAGCGTCTGCCTTCGGCTCAGGTCATGATCCCAGGGTCCTGGGATCGAGCCCCGCATGGGGCTCCCTGCTCAGCGGGGAGCCTGCTGCTCCCTCTGCTTGTGCTCGTGCTCTCTCTTTCTCTGTGTCAAATAAATAAATAAATAAAATCTTTTAAAAAAAAGTCTCATAAAAAAAGAATATGCATTTGTATGAAGAATGTATACCTATGTCTATAGATCTATACTTAGCCATAGTTACAGCTATATATGGAGCAACAGAAAGAGAGAGAAAGAAGGAAAGAGTCCTATTATATATCAGATATTAATACTACAGGAAACTGCTCAAGGAATCCTATTTTATAGCAAACCACATTTGAGAAATACTGTTTTAACTAAATTATAAAAAGAAGCAAACTATACTTCAACACACTGGTTTACCAAGACTACGCCTTTGTTTTCTATCACTTCTAGCTATTCAAGTGAGAATTTAATTAAATGTTTCTTACTTGAATAAATAATCTGATAAAATGAGATCAGTGATGGCTAGTGCCTGGAGGAGACTGTCTTTGGTGATTGATGGCTCTGTGAATGCCATGCTGAATCTTATTTTACATTATATTCCAACCCGTAAGTAGTGTTTGATCTTAAGCAAAGCCAATCTGAATCAGAAGATTGAATCAAAATTTTGAGGATGGAACATAATAATCTGGTTATTTTTCCTCTAGGATTTCAAGTCAATCATTAGAGTTAATAATATTTCTTAATTTGTGAAACATTATCATGATAACTCTATGGAAAATTTCTTCCTTGTTTAATTTAGTTTTATTCTAATTCCTATTTCCTATTCCTTTTTTGGTGATCATTTAATGAGGTCAATTTAGTTCTTTGAATACACATGGATCCTTGAAGTCTGCCCAGTGTTTTTGATGCTACTATACTTATGTGTTTTTGTTGAATACATTTTATAATATAAGTAATACTGTGCTGTAACATTTTCCTCTTTATCCTTTCTTACTTGTTTCACTCAACACTAGTTTTTAGATGTATACGTATATACTTCATTTACTTGAATTGATCCACAGTTCCCATCATGGATAGCCTAGAATGTGATTTTTGTATCTTGAGTATTTGCATACTTAATTTCACTAAATGTTGTCACACTGTTCTTCAAGAGGTCTGGGACTATTTGCACTCCCACCAGAAGAGCATGGTGGATTTCATCAGCATAATATTTACCAAAGAAGGATTTTTAATAGAAAACCTGTGCAAATTTCTGTAGAAGTAAATCTCTATAGTGCATGTTGTATGATATATAATTTAAGCAAAACAATCTGGTATATCTTGTGTTAAAGAGATGCTCAATAAATACTTTTTGAATAAATGGAATGAAGTGCAGTTGACTTGTGGCTCTGACACTTAAGAGTTGTGTCCCTTGGACAAATTAATGAATTTCTTAGTTCTCTGATCTGTTAAGTAGACCTAATAATACACATTTATTAGATTGTTAGAAAGATTATATGAAATAGTGTTTGAAAAGATTTAGCAAAATATTCAAAAAATAATAAACATTATTTTTTGTTATTATTTTCTTCTATTTATTATTTAGTGGTGCCATGGAGGTTCATACATAACTGCAAAGCAGTGACATTAAGCAAGTTTTGAAAGTGAAGGTAAGCTTACACAAATCTATCATCTCTATTACCATATTCCCAGTAGAACACCCTTAGTGTTTAAATACTTAAACTTCACCAAGTGCATGTAACTCTCAATACCTTTTGAAGCTGATGTTTTACAGAGGAAATTTCATATTCACATGTGGAAGGCAAAATACAACCATTTTTAGAAAACAAGGTGCATGAAAGCGCTTCAGTTACATTTCAAATACAATTAGGAAACCATGACAATCCCATGCAAATATTTTGAAAAGGGAAGCATGTGTCAATAAAAGACACACACATGTATTAGAGATATTTCTGGCTATAAGAGCCAATATCACACTTACTGCAAACCATTCTCTACCCACGTACTTTGTCCTAAAGGTGTTTCCAGAGTGCCCTGCAAAGTCAACCCTTATTTTAAACTAGATTCACATGAGTCTTCCTAAAATCAAGAAAGTGTCAAAGAAGGTATCTATAAAAAAGAAAATAAGTAAATGAAAAAACATAGTATAGTGGGAAAGATGTGCTATACACAAAGGCAACTCTGTCCTATCTGTATCAATTGTTTGGTAATCAGGAAACAAAGTTTTAATCATTTTATTCCCTAGCATATTCATATAACAGTTTTCTGTGTTTTATCTACATTTAAGAAATAAGTTAGGTGTTTTACTAGAGTGATCTAAGTAAGAGCTATGGTTTACAATATTTGAGAGGAGTCTTCTTTAAAAGAATACACAATTATCCTACATTTATTAATGTTATAAGCATTTATTGCTAAGCTTTCTTCCAAGATCTTGAAAGGTGCTTATTCAAGCAAGGAGCTCTCAAGGTTAAGCTTCATCAGCTTTATAATAAATCAACCTCTGGAATTTGAGATTATTGTGTAATGCATCATAATCTCTCCCTTTTCACATAATAGGAAATAGGTACCAGTTAGCATTTTGGCACAGAACATCTGATTTTCAGGAATGTGTAACTGACTGATATGAAATATAGGATTCCTGTTTTAAGGCAAACTATGAAGAAAAAAATACAATAAATTAAATGAGAGGAAAAGAAGTCAAGCAATTGTAGCCAAAAGTTCCTCTTTAGTTATTACTTGATGCAGTAAATCTCTACTGATTTTCTTTTTTTTTTTGGACTCATTTGCTATTACTAAATGTATCAGCTCTTAGATTCTCAATTTAATAGAACTGATTGCACTTGTAAGCAACAATTACAGGTGATTTTATTTTTATTTCCCATTTCCTTAAAATACAGTGTGTGGAGTTATTTGTTTCCATGCCCCTGATGAAAACTTATGCAGATTCCATGAATTTTCTTGTCTTTCTTAGGCAATAAAAGTTCTCTAGTTCCTCTGAATCACAACTCAAAAGTTAAAATGTCCAGTCCTACGTAAAATAAAAATTTTCAAAATATATAAAGAACTCACCCAACTCAATATCAAAAAAGCAAGCGATCCAATTATAAATGGGCAGAGGACTTGAATAGACATTTCTTCAAAGAAGACATACAGATTGCCAGCAGACACATTAAAATGCTCAATATCACTCATCATCAGGGATATACAAATCAAAACCACAGGGAGATATCACCTTACACCTGTCAGAATGGTTATTATCTAAAAGACAAGAAATAACAAGTGATGGTGTGGATTCGGAGAAAAGAGAACACTTACGTACTCTTGGTGGGAATGCAAACTGGTGCAGCCACTATGCAAAACAGTGTGGTGGTTCCTCAAAAAAAATTAAAAATAGAACTATAATATAATCCAGCAAATTCTACTTTTGGGCATTTCAACCAAAGAAAAAAACACTAATTTAGGGCGCCTGGGTGGCTCAGTTGGTTAAGCGACTGCCTTCAGCTCAGGTCATGATCCTGGAGTCCCTGGATCGAGTCCCGCATCGGGCTCCCTGCTCGGCGGGGAGCCTGCCTCTCCCTCTGACCCTCCCCCCTCTCATGTGCTCACTCTCTCTCATTCTCTCTCTCTCAAATAAATAATAAAAAAAAAAAAAACAAAAAAAAAAAACACTAATTTAAAAGATATATGCACTCCTGTTTTCACTGCAACATTATTTACAATTGCCAAGATATGGAAGCACCCTGAAGTATCCATTGTGGATGGATGAGTGGATGAAGAAGATGTGATATATATCAGAGTATTACTAGCTATAAAAAGAATGAAATCTTACCATTTGTGACCAACATGGATGGACATATTTTAAGTGAAATAAGTCGTACAGAGAAGGACAAATACCATTTAATTTCACTTATCTGTGGAATCTAAAAAACAAAACAAATTAACAAGCAAAACAACACAGAAACACACTCATAGATACAGAGAACAATCTGGTGATTGCCAGAGGGGAGAGGTGAAAGATGGACGAAATAGGGAAAAAAGACTAAAGGGTGAATTAAGGGTACAAACTTACAGTTATAAAATAAATAAGACACGGAGATGCAATGCACAGCGTGGGGAATATAGTTAATAATACTGTTAACAACTTTGTATGGTGACAGATGGTAGCTTGATTTATGGTGGTTCATCACTTCATAAGGTATATAAATGTCAAATCACTATGTTATACACCTGAAACTAACATAATATTATATGCCAACTATACTTCAATAATTTTTTAAAAAAATTTTAAAGGTGAGTTCCAGTTTATCTTCTCCTTTCTCACCTAGTACTCCTCTACTCCTTTTCCCCATCTCACCATGGATATTTTCTGACCTCTTTCAAAATTTGAGCATGGGGCAGAAGAATAGATAGAGGAGGAAGAAAAGTTCTGAACCAGCTGGTACTGGTGTGATGACCTGGTAATGACTCTTTTTCCTTCTGTCCCTGACATTTTTCCAGCTGCATTTCTTTGAACAAAGTAAACGAATCTCTCTCCCACTTACTGCTTTTTAATCCTTATGCATCTCTCAACCCCTTTTTTCTCTAGCTTTTTTGTCCAGAGAAGCTGTATCAAACAGGACCAAAGATGACCCCATGCTACCTCTACAATACGGTTCATGGGAAACAATCATATATAGGCTTCACCCCAACAGACTCTGCCTCTTCACCATTGCACCTCTTGTATTCTGCTCTAAAGCAGTAACTCAGCCCATCCTTTGTCCTATATATTTCCTAGGCAAAAAAGCCAGAAGCCAGACAACAGCCTCCCGAAACTGTAAAGGCACATTTAAGGTTCTCTTAATGACAAAGAATGAAGAACCCTCCATCCCTCCCCCTTAGGGGGTTATGGGGAGAGGACTCATGAACAAATAACCACTCACTACAAGCAAAAATTTCCTTCCCTTGTATTTATATTACCAATGTAGGTAAATGGTTTTAGAAGTTAGTTGTTTTGTTTCCTACCATCTTCTGTGAAATACATTTATCCTGAACTGAAAACTCACTTGAAATCTATTTTGTCTTAGTACTTTATTTTTTTAAAAAAGTACTTTCTTATGAAGAAATAAAACAATTTTTGCAAACCTAAATATTTTCAGCATAGCATCTTCTCGTATTTATGTGGTAATTAAATAAGATATAGTATTTGCAGTGGTTCTTATTGAATTTATATCATGGTATACTTAGTCATCTCTTTAAAATGGCATTAAATGTTTTAGTTTGTAATGTCCTTATTTTTCCTTAACTGATGTTAATAGTAGTTATATGATATTATGATATGATATTATGAGACTAGCATAATATGATCTATGCCATTGGTATTTAGCCCTAATCTGAAACAAAAAGGCAAAAATGCCTCAGGGAGAGATACTGGTCTTTTAACTTAAGGGGCATACAAGATTTAAACATTTCATCCAGTTTTGTTTGTATTTTTCCTGTTAGAAAAATAAAGATAACCACTTTGGTCTAGTATAAAGAAAACATAAGTATGTCTTAAGGACAGTTGCATCAAATATTTTGAATGACATGATTCTGGGATCTTAAATGTGTGTGTGTGTGTGTGTGTGTACTTAAGACCCCCTTCTAGAATACTGTATCAGAAGGGTTGAGAAGCTAAAGGAAATAAATTGACAATTGACAATCCTAAAAAAAATTAAAAGGAGGGGGTAAGAATTGAAGACTGGATTTTGGGTAACACGAGAAGATATTTTTTACTGCTCAAAATTTATTAGGATCTACTACTTCTTTGACAGAAACTATAAATAAAGTTGCTTTGTAAATTGTTTATTCTCTTTGTGTAGGTTAACACTGAAATTTTAAATAGTTGTATAAGTATAGATTAGAAAAGGTTTACAAAAATAAAAATACAAACATATTATTTCCCAGAAAGAAAGAAATATTTTTATACAGCAGCAATTCTTTTTTTCCAGTGTATTCTACCTAATACAGTAAATGTCGAATAAATGAAGTTTCATTTTTTTAAATATCAGCTATTTATTTTTATTAACATTAGAACAGATGGCAGTTTTAGTAATAGTAGAATTATGATGGCAATTTCTGTTTTCAAATGAATCTTTCAGTATTAAAATAAAAAAAAAAAATTCAGACTCAGGGCCTGGATGGATCAGGTAAAAACGCTACAGGTTTAGAACTTAACCACTGCTATTAAAGGTGCTTTTAATTCTGATTCTGATGTAGAGCTTTCATATAGTTACAGAGCTTCCGGTGGAATTAGGTCCATGCTATCTATACCCTGCTAATGAGTCCTACTTTGCCTAAGTCGTGTTTATAGTGTGCGAAAATCTTTTTCTTTTAAAGATTTTCCAACGGTAGTGTCTGCTGTGCTGTGTGAGAAATGAAAATCTTTAACAAAATAAAAAAAAAAATCAAGTTTGGTACCTGCTTAAGTGGTTGTTCCACATTATGTTGACACCTCAAACTTAACTCTTCCGTTGAGCACACTTCTCTGACTTTCCTGTTGGTCCTTGGGTAAGATGCATGTAACACAACATAGAGATACAAGTAATATACTTGCTGATTTATTTGAGGATTTCCCTCAATTAATGCTGTGTAGAATTATAATAATCCAACTTGATGATGTTTGTATTGACATTTGGATGAGTATGACTGATAAATCCCACTCGCTTCCTCTCCAAGATCACTGCTGAGCATTCTTTTAATTCACTGGTGTGATAACATTTACAGAGTCAGGGTTATCTGAAATAAGGATAAAGGTAAAAGATTGAGACTCTAAAGTTCAACTATGAAATTTAGATTTAGAGAGAATATTAATTTGGGGGTTGTTTAAGATAATTTTGCCTTTTACCAGTAAGAAAATTGAGGTGGGGCAGATAGAGCCAATAAGTGATGGTGTTAGGATAACTGTGAGTGAATATCACCGAACACAGACATCCCACCCGCCACTAATCCAGGGCTCTGTCAGCCACGCTGAATCCAAGCATGAAGAGATAAGACAGAAATATGCTTTCCAATCTTAAGTCATCTGAAATTTACTTAAAACAAGCATAAACTAATAAGCTACACTGCCTTAGGTCTGCTACTTTCATTCTTATCCATCAATAACACTTCACACATAGTAAATGCTTGATAAATATTTGTTGAAATGAATTAAATTTATTCAAGGATAAATATAGTGTAACACATCTTTCTAAGGCTTCACCACCTTAATATCAACTCATGAATTTTACTAGCTATGAGGTTCTACCTATTCAGTAGCAGTATCTGCCCTTTACTGAAGACTGTTAATTCTGAAATACCCCAAAGCTAGTGGTCTCCCATGTGCAAAAAAAAAAAAAAAATCACCTTTTGCTGTTTTGCTCTGAGGCCAGGAGCCCCATCTATATCTCTGTTGACTGTACCTGTTATTTGAATATTGTTCCACAGGACAATGACATACGGCAAGAGTGGCTGCCCTGCCCTATCAAATGCCCAAGATGGGGCGCCTGGGTGGCTCAGTTGGTTAAGCGGCTGCCTTCGGCTCAGGTCATGATCCTGGAGTCCCTGGATCGAGTCCCGCATCGGGCTCCCTGCTCAGCAGGGAGTCTGCTTCTCCCTCTGACCCTCCTCCCTCTCATGCTCTCTGTCTCTCATTCTCTCTCTCTCAAATAAATAAATAAAATCTTTAAAAAAAAAAAAAAATCAAATGCCCAAGATGTTCTACAATAAGGGATGGAAATGGGGAAAAAGACTTTCTCCTCGCATTTCCATAATTCTCCTCTTCTGGGGGCCGGTAGCTCGCCTGCTAGGTCCTACAGATTGGAAAGTGGAGGAGCCAATCTTTAAAGGTAGTCTGGCTCTGGTACCTGGGTGGCTCAGTCGTTAAGCATCTGCCTTCAGCTCAGGTCATGGTCCCGGGGTCCTGGGATCGAGCCCCGCATCGGGCTCCCTGCTCAGCGGGAAGCCTGCTTCTCCCTCTCCCACTCCCTCTGCTTGTGTTCCCTCTTTCACTTTGTCTCTCTCTGTCAAATAAATAAATAAAATCTTTAAAAAAATAAAAAAAAAATAAGTAAAGTATATGATATTAGGGGCACCTGGGTGGCTCAGTTGGTTAAGCGTCTGCCTTCGGCCCAGGTCATGATCCCAGGGTCCTGGGATCGAGCCCCACATCGGGCTCCCTGCTTGGCAGGAAGCCTGCTTCTCCCTCTCCCACTCCCCCTGCTTGTGTTCCCTCTCTCCCTGTGTCTCTCTCTGTCAAATAAATAAATAAATCTTAAAAAAAAAAAAAAAAAAAGATTATCCAAAGGAAGTCACAAGGCTCAGTCCAAAGTTATCAGGGTAAGGACGGCTATCTCCCCTACCCTATGGGGAAGCACCACTGCAGAGTTATGATACAAAAGGTTTGGATGTAATCCTATTACAGGGAGGGGGTGAAAAAATGGAACAATAATTCATATTACTGCAATTGGGAATAATGGCAATGACAACGGTGATAGTGATGATGATGATAATATGAGCAGATTTTCTTTTTTCCTTAATTTTTAATATTAAGCTATATTCACCCTGAGATTTTATCCTTAATGCTAAAAGTCTAATAAGTCAGACTTACAGAATTATTTTCTTTTTCTTCCCAGGAACAATTAAAGAGCATTTTGGGGGAAAAAATTTCTTCTAAGTGAAGAGAGAAGGGCATAGAGATACTGTGTCAAAGAGGACACAGGACTTTGAGATGTTCTTTGAAAGTGTGTCCCCCAGTCAACATCTTGCCTAGCTCCCATGATCTTATACTTGAGTATTAGAAAGAAAGAACTGTGATCCCAAATGTGTAATTTTAGAAGAGACTCTAAAAATTTGTTTTAAAATATGGGCTGCAGTATTTTGTTGGTTTGATAACAAGGATATGTCACACTTTGAATGAAGATTTCTTCCTCCCACTTTGCGGGCGCTCCCGAAACCCAGCAGTCTGAGAATGAAGTAGAAACCAGAAGCATGTGAGCCAGAAGGAGGAGAGGACATTGTGGCTCAACAAGCAGGGGCATGAGCAGGAAATCCCATTTTGCGGTGTGATGCCTTCATGAGACGAATAGCGGAGGCAGGAAAGAGGTAGTCTCCCTGGTATTGTGACAGAACTGGTTCTAGGACATTCGCAGACATAGTAGCTGAGAAGAAAATTCAGAGGAGGAATTTTCCTGCTACTGCAGGCTCTTTTCTTCCAAGCCAGTGTTTTGGGAGGGATTGCAGCTTATGTTGTTGTTGCTATTATTAAGTACCGTTACTTTTCATATATTAGTGTTTTACCTTCAATGTTGTATGGGAAGAGTGAACTCTGACAAATCTTATGTTCATGAAAGGAATATGGTTACCCAGTGAAATTCCCTTTGCTTAGGTGAAAATAAAACAAAATTGGTTCTATCTTAGGGAAACAAGGATGAATGATAGCTTATCAGATCAATGAAAAATTGTTGCCGTTGGATAAGAATACGCCCAGTGGACAAAAATTTGCTTGGCACTTCTAAGTTTTTATGTTTCATAATATGTTACACAAGGGCTAGAATTTATTTATTGCTATCAAGTTAGAAGAAAATAAAAGTTACCCCATCAGTACCATAGAATTGTATTCCAATACTTTTTATCACCTGAGGGACATTCCACAGGCTGTGAAATTCTCAATAAAATTGTAAACCTCATTGAATTGTCTCACACTGAGTTGAATATCAATAAAACAACAATTTCATTGACAAGTACTGGCCAGCAAAAATGGGAATCACATTGATTTACATTATCATAGTTTCATATCTTTTAGCAGACATTGTCCCTTAGGTTTAGCCCTCAAATAACTTTCTTCTATCTTTCAACTTACCCTTTCTGTGGGACTTTCTTCCTTGAGAATCTCATCTATTCTCATGCTGTAAGCATCAATGAATCCTGAAATTGTATTTCTAGACCTGCATTTCAGTCTCCTTGATGATCTACCTTGGAAAACCCTACAAGGAACTGAGACTGGGCAGGTTAAAAAACAAATCCATTCATTTCCTCTCCTCAGTGTTTTCCACAATGTGCTATTCTTCTGGACTTTCTCATTTCTGTAAATAAATCTAGTGTATTAAGGCCAGAGCTATTATCCTTCTCCCGTTTTCTTTATATTTAATCAATTCAAATTCTATGTCTACCATGTGTCAATATTTTATCCCCACATTTCCATTTTAAGTCCATTTCCTCTACTGTAGAGCCTCCTAATTCCCGAATTCTTTGAAAAATTCTTCCAAATGCAATTTTCAGGTTTACTTCTTTTGCCTTCTTTATTCATCCATAATAACCCACTGTTGATTAATCTTCTTAAGATGCAGTCCTTCTGCTACTTCAAACTTTTATCTCTGGGTTTCACTTCAAATGCCATTAACTCCATTAGGATTTTTTTTCTGGTGTCATAAACATATACAGTCTCTTGGTTATGGAATTTTCTTGTAAATATTGCCCCTCAAATACTGTCATCAATGATTAATCCTTTTTAAAATGTGATCAGTTTTGTGTTTGTTCTCCTACTTTTGCCCACCAGGCAAAAAAAGTGTCTCCTACTGCTGAGAATGATGAGTTACTCACCTTTCTAACCCAGGCTGTAATTTGTACATAAAAGATGAACAGGAAATGCTACTAAATTTAATCAGCAACTTGACTCAGGCCCTGTGAATTCGCAGTTTATTTTGTAGCAAAAACAAATATCATAATTTTCTTCCAACGGTCATGCTGTTGAAGAATTTAATCTAGAGTCACATCAATACCCAAGAACACAAATGCTCACAAATACCTATTGTTATTCTTTTGCTTTGATTTATTAGAAAGCATTTCCACCGCCCAACCTGAGGAAGACATTAATGTCCTCTGTTTGACACAGGGGCCTGTTAAAAATATTGGAGGTTGTTCTCACCCGCTGAAGCACTGGAATATTGGATCGGAAGTTCTTGCCATTGACACACTGGTGTGAGTGCCTTCCACAGAGCAGATGTTACATATCTTTCCGGTGAATTAATCTGGATGCCTATTGATATTGAAAATGGTGTATTTTTGGTAAAATTAACTGAGACATTTCAGTTTGTCTTAAAATTCAGTAAAACCTTGATTTGCAGTTAAAAACAGAGAGAGATGTAATTTATATGCTCAGTAATTCTTTAAGTAGCCTCTGCATTTACTGATTTCTACTTCTCTTTATGACCAAGTCTAAACCAACTTGTACTGTTTCTCCGATGATAGTTAGATTTGAACATGTGTTGAATCTTGCAAGCTTATCTGCTGTGAAAATAAACATAAGTATGGTTCATTTGAGATGATCGCTTATATTTTCTTGGCTATTTGGGGGTTACATGATCCTAATAGTACATGCTCTCCCTTAGCTTCTGTTTCATGAATTGACATTAAATAAACCATGAAACCCTGGTGGTAAAATAGACAATTCAACAACTAAAGAGACAGAAAATGAAGATAGTATACTTACTTTAACACTGCCTCCATTATTCTAAACCTCTTAACAGCAGTAATAAAATATTTTAGCAAGAGTTACCAGATGCAGTAGGAATTTAATTTTCTTCTCGGAAAGGCGAACTTGTTCATAACTCACCAGAGAAGACTGGGCTTGTAAGTTATTCAGTTCTTCTTATTGTGATAAAATTGGGGCACAGAGTAATCTATTTTTTTTTCAATGTGGTGGATACACATAAAGCTAAATACTTGAAGTAAAAATTAATATGTGTGAGTTATAAATTGTTACTTTGGGAAATATAAAGTCTTGGTGGTTTCAATACTACAGATCTGAGTATCTTTCTCTGCACTCTCATCATGTAAAAGGTTTTGCTGATGGTTTTGTGTAAGTGAGCAGTGTGTGGACAGGTATGCTGGAGAAGAGGAAGCAGCTTTTATCTGTGCTGCAGTCACGCTCCACCCACCTTACATGTGGGATGGGCTTTTCAGGGAATCACCCTACATCTTTGCTTTACTGACTGTGGAAGCCCCGTTAGCTGTCTGTTGCAGGGAATTTAGAAGGTATGGACCACATTGTCCTTAAAGAACTGTTTTGGCCTAATTTTGTCCAATTTCAGTCACAGACCTGCAGCAGATATTTGAGAAACATAGTTTCCTTATAGCCATTTCCATCGACTCAAGTTTAGTGTGAGCGGTGCTGCTGTACATGCAGAGTTTAATTATGGTTTTTTTTTTTTTAATGCTTTTTTTCTTACTATTACAGGAATTCACGAATTTGGAACCCTCAGAAATTTTTACAAATACATAGAAGGAAACATTTCTCATCTCAATGATAACACTGCAATGTGTTCTATTTTATTCCTTTTATTATGTATATGCATACATATATGTATCTGGTCACATATGTATGCATTTGAATCTTACATTTTTGTGTTACATCATTATTGGAAATGGTTGCATCACAGTCCAATGAGAGATACACCCTAATTCATCTATCCAGTCCCTATTATGAAACATTGATTTTTTGTTTGTTTTTATTATCATAAGTTCTATTGTAATGAATTAACTTCTAAAGAAAATTAGTTTTTGGCGCCTGGGTGGCTCAGTTGGTTAAGCGACTGCCTTCGGCTCAGGTCATGATCCTGGAGTCCCTGGATCGAGTCCCGCATCGGGCTCCCTGCTCAGCAGGGAGTCTGCTTCTCCCTCTGACCCTCCTCCCTCTCATGCTCTCTGTCTCTCATTCTCTCTCTCTCAAATAAATAAATAAAATCTTTAAAAAAAATAAAAATAAAAATAAAAAAAATAAAGAAAATTAGTTTTATACAAACTGGTGAACTGTTTTCTTTCAAAGTTCACCTTATTCTACTTAGCTTACTTTTCATAGCAAAGACAGTCCTTTTTAATTAAAAGTATACAAAAATATTCCTTATGATATATGTTACTTACAAATAAAACTCCTTGTTCTTTCAAAACCATAGCTCCTTTTCTCTCATTTCTCGGTCCTCTTTCTCTGGCTGCATTTTTCTGACTCTGTTAATACCATCTGTCTAAATCTTCTTTCTAGGTCTCTGTAACTCTGACCTATCTAGGTTGACTTCCTAAGTCTATGACTGATTTTTGTTTTCCTCTCTTCACACTGAGCAATTCCCAGGATGTGGCGCTCAGTCTTCTCTCTGGCGTTTCTTCACTTGAGGAACTCATTCATTCTGAAGACTTCAGTAATCAATGCCATGTGAATTGAGCCTATTTTTGTTTGTATTATATCTTAGCTCTTACTAATGGGATAGACCCTTGAACCACAGAATATACTATATGATTTTCCCTTACTCTACATACTTCATACAATATTATTAGCACTGCTACTACTGTTAATGGCAATGCTCACTGGCCACTGCATATGCCAAGTGTTGCGCAGAGTACTTTTTTATATTCATCTAAACTGACCTTCACAAAAATTCTCTGAGATATGTATTGTTATTCTTATTTCACAAGTAAATATGTGAGTTCCAGGATGTTAAGTATTTTACCACAATCTATATGATCCTAAAGAACAGATATAACCTATTATAACATCCAGTCTCATTGTAAACCATACATTGCACACAGATCATTACCATATTGACAAATAGCTCCTTTGTAAGTCAATTGCTTTTTTTTCTTAATAACTAATTCAAGATTCAATATAGAAGTTAACCATGGAGTTCAACAATGGTTCTGATGAAGCAGAAGAGCTAGGTTCTCATCTCACGGAGTCGAAGAATGAATCTTGCAGACAAAGGAGAGTGAGTAAAGTGATAGAATTTTATTAAGTGAAGATACAGAAAAGGCTCTCAAGATTGACAGGGGTCCCGACAGGGTAGCCAACATGGGCCTCCACTGACAGTCTTTTATTTAGAACTGACCAGGGAGCTTGTGACCTTAACTTTCTTGTGATGTCTTGGCTTGAGTAAGGACTGGTGAGAACATCTTCAGTGGCTTACTTCTTCTTAGGGTCTGGTTATTCTTTGTTGGTCACAGGTGACTGTCATAACAGAGGACACCCACCCCACATGTCTAGGGCAGGGTGGCCTGTGTGTTCCCTTATCTCTGGTTTCCCCACACCTCCACATTTTTGGCATTTCTGTGAGCCTGATTCTGTAGCCCCCTACCTATCTCTCCCTACCTAGCCCCACCTGTCCCTTTCTCACTGAGAGAAAGCAATTCAGAATTTGAACCTGAAATGTGAGGTTATAGATTGTTCCCTTGCTAAACCTGTATAGTTTTTAATCCCTAATCTGAGTGCAATTTGCAAACCATGTTTCCATTATCCCATTCTATTCTTTCTTGCCCTCCTCAGCCAGTGGGGCCTGGATAATGGATGTAGGGTTGGGCATAAAGGAATTTGTTGATGAGTAAACAACACAGCCACAGATCCGCAGACATGTAGGACAGTGGGGCTAAGCATTATTGCCAATATGAATCCATTCCAGGGAACATTTTCTGCCTTGGTCCGTGTAGCTCTTCATTCACCTCCTTCGTTTACTTCTTATGGCTTCAGGATGTCTTTCTCTTTCTTCTTTCACTTCTGTTGTTACTTTTTACTAGAATATCTCTCTTGAATAATGTGGCCTCACAGTTATTCTCCTCATTGAGAAAGAACTCCATGACTCTTTTGAAGTTTTTCTTCTAGTCTGGTTTCCTTTCCTGTCAGCAACAAAGAAACAACACAAGTTTAATTGAAAAAAAAAAAAAAAGAAAGAAAGAAAAGAAAAGACTGTGGCCAAATGTCTCCTGTGGGAGTGAAGAAGTCCTAGGTCTACAGTCCCAGGGCAGTGCGCTCTCATTTATGAGAGCATGGACTCCTTGAGTGCAGACCTGAATTTTAGTCCCACTCCTTTTTGTCACTTGGCCAAGGGGTTTCTCCTTTCAGAGACTCAATTCCCTCGTGTTTAAAAGGAGAAAGCTGTGAAATTCAGCTCTATTTCATAGCATGGTCTACAATCAATGCCTTCTTTGTTTTGTAGCAGTGGGCAGAAAGGGAAAGGGGAAAAGGAAGCCCGGATGGTGAGTGAACGGCCACTCCTCCCAACTCAGCCAGCCTGTGGGGCCCTCAGGAACCTGTGCAGGGTGGGTAACTGCTTCCCGTTGCCGTCAATAAATACAGGCAGTTTGATTGATTTCAAGTTTATTACCCACTGATAATTATTGCATTTTATAGTAGAAAGTATATTAAAACTGTCATTAACCTTGTCAAATTGCTAAATTTGAAAAATACTAGTACAATTTTCACTTCAAAAATCAGGTTATTTCCTTGATCCTTCCCCACATTCTTTCTCTTCATTGCTGGTTGCTGAACTGCATATTACCTTTTTAATTCTGTACCTTTGTTTCCTAGCCTACCCTCATTTGCATTTCTAAAATCAGATGTTCCTTTCATATAACACAGTATCCTAATTAAAATATTAAAAGATGCTTTTTGAATGAAAAGAATTTACATTGCCATAAAAAATTCTGAGTGATGCGGAATGCTTCCTTTTTATAATTCAATGACACTTTCTCTCTGAATTATTTTGAGTTATGAAGTTAACCCTGTCAAGCCTTTAGGATGGATTAAAAGTATAGAAGAGGAATAGGCTGCAAAAGGGAGTGTGGCAGAAAAGAAAATGTTGGATTCATAGTAAAATTTTGGGGAAAAAATTTAATGTACTTATTTTCTAATTAACTTTAGCTAAGGGATTTTATTTTCTTGATTGGTTGATTGATTTGTTCATTTGGCCTTCACATGCAGAATGGAGCTAATCACATTTCTTAGCTCCCAGCTTATTGTTCGCCTCAGTCTGAGGAAATCATATGCTTGCTTCATTTTACTTTTCCTTCTTCCCCTGATTTCCATTCTCACCCTACTCACGCTTGCTTATATGTTTGAAGTACACCCTTAAAAGCTTCCTTTAAATATCTACGTGTTTATCTGTATTTTAACATAAGTGATGCATTATTCTGTTTCCTACTCTCCTAACTCAACACTATGATTTTGAGGTCTGAATATTATTACCGAATATGCCTCTAGTTTGTTGCTTTTTAGCAACATTCCGGTCATTGTTCTCTTCGTTACTTTATGGATGGACATCGGAGTTATCTTCTACTTCCTTCACCCTCCTACAACACCAGGATAAATGATGTGGGAAACAAAAACAGAAGAAATATTATTAAATTTCTTTACTACTTGCAGCCCATTGACAAGTCCTTGAGGTGGGCAGAGTGACATTCCCCTAGGGACTCAACTGCCTGGATGTTGACACTTTGCTAAGGACAAAAGGCGATCTTAGGCAAACCCCCAGGATCCTGTAAGTCTACTTTAACATAAAAAAATTCCTTTGGAAAATTCCTTTATCTCTACCTCCCCCCACCCAAGATACATGTTGGCAATCATTACCCAAGCATATGACCCACCGATACATATCTGAAGGGTCTCATGACCAAGGTTTTATTAGACAGTAATCAATGACCTTTTCTGAACAATAGCTAGCCCCATCAGGGTCCTGGAAACCTTGCTTCCAAAATTCCTTAGAGACTTACGCTATCCCTAACCCCTCCCAACTTGAAAGTATATAATGGACCACTCCTCACGACCCAGTGCAACTCTTTCTGCCCACGGGTGCTGTCCCCGTGCTTTAATAACATCACTTTTTTGCACCAAAGATGTCTCAGGAATTCTTTCTTGGCCATTGGCTTTGAACCCTAACATCTTTCCTACATCAATAAATATCTAGCAGAACCCTGTGTGCACGTTAGAGTTCAAGCACTGGATCACAGGGTCTACACCCCTTTAAGGTTTCCAAAACCTTCACTATAGCCTCACAGAATGGCTGAACCAGTTTAGGTGCTCTAGAATTCTTATATTGCCCACTTTTCAGAAGCATGTGTTGTCATTCTCCTCTTTCATTTTTGTATTCTGATGGGAATAAATGATAACTCATCAATTGAATTCCCAGTTCCAAGTACAGTTCTGGAGGAGACTGCACAGTTGGAATCTGAACTCTACCACTCACAAATTGTGTGACTTCAGACGAGTTTCTTAATCTGTTTGTCTTTCAGATCTTCTTTGGCGAAGGAGAAACAACACTAGCACAGAACTCTTATTGGTGCTGTGAAAATTATATGAGGAAAGATACATAACGGCACTTAAAAGCCCAATTTAAGTGTCACGGTCATTATCAGTTTATTCATCAAATGTAAACTCCATGAAGGCATTTCTGTTTATTTTCTGTTTTGATCCCAGTGCCTAAAATAGTGTTTTTACATGGTGAAGTACATTGATGATGTTGAATTTTTATTGAATTCCTGAAAAATACTGAACTTAACAATATTGTGTCATTTTTAATGTATTAAGGGATTCAGTTTTCTGATTTTTTTTTTTTCTGTACTACAGTGGTATAAATCTAGAAAATAATCCGCCAAAGGCTATCTGGCAAAAAGAGAAAAACATAAATTAAAAATCCTCCATCCCACCCTCTCATGGCAATCTGCCCTCGCCTGCCTGAGGACACTTGGTCACAAGCCTCCCCCAGGGACTTTTCCTAGACTTTAGCATTTTCAGAGCTTGATTCCTAATTCTATAGCAGTCCTAGTGCTGAGCTGGGGGAGGGTGTCAGAAGCCCCCGTCAATTTTCCCCTCTTTATTAACTTAATCAAATTTGCAGATGATCAAATGCTGAGACGAATGACCAATTCATTCAATGAAAGAATTACAATTCAAAAAACATGTTGACTCAAATGAAACAGTCAAAATTCAATTTAATGTAAATTAAAATGTAAGGTATTATATTTACAATCAACATTTCTATTGTCAACTGATGGAATATGCAAGAATTAAAGGAACCTTATATTAAATTATTGGGAGTAGTTGATCAATTTGCCTATTGTGAGATAATGCAATGTGACTTCTGAAAAAATCTTTGGGGGATGTCTGCTTCTGGTAGACTAGATATTTTGATAAAACTTCCTATATCAGAAAACCACTTTCAAAATAAAAGTCTTTTGACAATGACATGCCTGTATAACATAGGTCTCCATGGGCCCTGCAAATTCACATTCTTCTTCCTTCTTTTCCTCCTTATCGTTATCATCTGAGATCTGTGTCTGAGTTGAAACAGAGTGGTAAGATGTGTGAAGAAATGGAGTTATCATGGGAATAGATGCCAAAAGTAGTTCTGCATTTTAGCATTGGTCCTCAGGCCAGGGCAAGGTTTTTGAGCTGAGTTTGAAGCATCTCTTATTGATCAAGACCCTTAAATGGGATTGAAGACTTCCAGCACAGAGGCAACTTTTGTCTTCTAGAAGGTAAAAATCTTGTCTAGAAGAAAGCATTGCCAATTAAGTTCATAAGATCCTTAAAATTGAGATTAATAAATGAACGTATAGAGATGACTAAGCATGCAAGAAGGGAAGTCACCACAAGTATATGTCAGCAGAAACAATTAATATGGTTATATTCCCCCCTCCCCGCATTCCAGGCTACAGATATTGGAACTTTCAGGTACAGGCTACAGAATAGTTATGAATAAAATGTTTTTTTTTAAATGGATGAAGTAAGACATACAAATAAGTGACAAGTGACTATTAAGGATGACTAGGCATATTGAAATAGAAACAAATAGAAGTTCCAGAAATAAAAATATGATTGCTAGAAATAAAAACTTGGTATACAGATTTACAGAGATCCTATATACCCGAGTAGAGAATAGATTGAATATGTATATATTATATATACATATATACATATTCTATATGTATTCTCTCTATATATTTTCTCTCTATATATATTCTCTATATATTCTCTCTCTATATAAATTCTCTCTCTCTATATATTCTTTCTCTGCAACGATCTCATTCCTAGGTATTTATCCAGTGGCTTTGAAAACTTCTATCCACACATAAATGAATTAATGCTTATAGCAATTTTATGTGTAATTGTCCAAAACTGGAAGCAACCAAGATGTCCTTCAATAGGTTGAATGGAAAAGCAAAATGTATATATCCATACAAGGGGATATCATTCAGCAATAAAAAAGATGAGCTATCAAGCCACAAAAAGATGTGGAAGGATGTTAAAAGCCTATTGTTAATTAAAAAAAACCAAACAGTCTGAAAAGACTACATACAGTATGATTACAACTACATGACATTCTGGTAAGATGAAAATTAGAGTAAAAAGATCAGTGGTTGGTAGGGTTTTGGGGAGAGTGTAGGATTAATAGGTGAAGCAAAGGGGATTTTTAGGGTAGTTAAGCTATTCTGTATGACATTCTAATGGTAAATACATGACATTCATTTATCAAACACATAGAACTGTACACATCAAGAATAAACCTTAATGTAAACTATGAACTGTAGTTAATAATAATGTAACAATATCAGTTCATTAATTGTAACAAATGTACCACACTAATATAGGGTGTTAGTAATAGGGGAAGCTGTGGTTGGTGCAAGGGGCATATGGGAATTCTCTGTATTAGCTACCCAATTTATAAATCTAAAACTGTACTAAAAAGTCTGTTAATTTAAAATATGTGTTATGCCATATAAAAATAATAATTTTTAACTAATTCTGACCTGTGAAAACAGCATTTTCATATGGTTCAAATGTATATTATCCACACAAAATACTTGTTTTAGGTACTGGTTTATTATTTGAATTTAGACCTAAAGTTCTGAAGTATTGTTGAATTTGATTATTGTATTTACCCAAATCAATACTCAAAAATTGGAAATAAATTTTATGATCTGTGTTATCTAATTACATATATATATCACATGATTTCCAAATATTCATTAATATTAATGTGGTATTTGCACAACCTTAAAGAAGAATTAAGATTAGATACAAGATTTTCTGAAATTAATAAAATATAGATATTTATCTTGTTAATAATTTTTGGTAATTTAAAAATCCCATTAATTTTTACTATGATGGTGGCTCTTGTTTTACCGGATGTGTTTGACTTCTCTATGATGATGAGGTAACAACCCAACAGAGAGTGCTGAGTAAGTGTGGTTTCCTCTTTTCTTGTTTTTCCCATCACTTGTTTTTGGAGCATTTTCTTCCTAATTTTAGTTTGGGGATACTGTTCTGACTTCAGGATTCACTTTAGCCATTCATTTCCCACTGCTGTTTCTTAATAAGGAAAGTGCAATGTAGGAAGCATCTTTCAGGTATCCATAAAGGGCCAAACAAAAAGGTGAAATCTCTATATTATATAAAGGGCATGACCACACTTAAGTGAATTGCATGCACCACAAGGAGTTCACTCATTTCCCAGTCTCAGAGATGATTCCCCTGCTTTAAAGGCAGATAAAGCAACATTTTTGAAGAGATAAAATAACGCATTCATTTTTTTAGCATGATTTCATGATTTTAAAGCACATAAAATTATATTGTGGTGAAGTTTTTATCTAAATATCTTTCATGGCTTTAGTAATGCCAAGGGGTACACAACTAGATTAAGCATCTTTTACATAATTATATACAATGAGCCTAAGTATACTCAACATCATTGTGATTGATTTTGCTGAATAAGCTTGTAACATCAGACTCATGATTATTTTGAAGTTAAAGGGTAAGTTTTTATCTGGCAAAAATTTTAATGTACATAAAAATGATATGTAAGCATTTATGTATATATGTATGTATTCTACCAGTCTTTAAAACTAAGTTACTCAATATCTACTATGTGGAAAATAGGGATTTACAACATTTTATAATTATACAATTCTCATTTGGAAAGTTATTGTTTTGTTTTTCAATTTGAATTGGAAATTATCTTTAAGATTTTTAAATACATTGAGCATTTGAGGAAAGTTTCAATATTCCAAAAATTTTATCAATAATATAAAAAGTTAATCAAGCACATTTCTATACCAAATATCGCAAATATAAATGAGAAAAAGAACTATTATTAAATAAGTTATTTGCATAACAAATAAATACATAAAACTGGCAGATAACAATAATATTCTTCAGAGGAAAATGAAAAAGGGCAATGTGAATAGCAGATGCTAAAAGTGTTGAGAGAAAGACAGACAGATAGACAGAGGAAGACCAACTGTGAAGAGGGGCAGTAGACTTCTTGGTTTGACATCTAGGGGCTATTTTAATGTTGTTTTCTGGCTAAATCCCTTGTTGCACCCAGTCCTGCAGAATAAAATCAACAGACATGCAGGCACATTTTACCCAGTATCTAACAGCTCTACTGGAAATTCTTCCTGTGTAAATTCCACCATAAATATCATTGAGTATTGTCTTTGTACCTAAATTAACTTATATCCCCTTATTGTTATTGTGTTATTTCAATCTTTATTGTTCCCATTATAAAAGCTATGTTCACTAAGAACAATTTGAAATATACAAAAAATTTAAAAAAAGAAATCAGAATCCTCTCTACCTGTGGTTGTTACTCCCCAACTCAATCACAATTAGATCACTTGACATCCCACCTATTTTTAAAAAATAATCCAAAGGCATTTATGAGTTTTTCGTCCTAGGGGCCTTCTTTGGGTTTTTGATTTAGACTCATTTCTATACAGGGGTTATTGAGGCTCCATGTAATTCCCCCTTCTAAGACTTAAAACATTTCGTGTTGAATATCTGTTTAATTGTCTGCATTCATTCAGCCTCCCACCCCTGCCCCCACCCTGAAGAGGTTGTAGACTAAAAAGCACAGACTCTTTCTGTCTTAGCCATCACTGTGTTCCTAGCAACTAATAAAGCACCACACACATAGTAGGGTTGATAAATATTCGTTTCATGTATGAGTAATGATCGTAAAAGTGTGTATCCTCCTTTTGCAATTAACATAATAGCATAAGTATTTCTCCATATTACAGTATTTACTTTTAAGTATTTTTATGTGGTTCACCATCTGTTCATTGCATAAAAATCAATTTCAAGATTGTTGGACTCTTTGACTTATGTTTATCACCACTATAAACCAAGGTTCTCAGCAGTGCAATCTCCCTCATCAATTCTCACTGTATCTTATTTCCTCCTCACTTCTATAAATTGCAACTAAATCTTTGTTTTAAAAAAAAGACAGGAGCAAAGTCCTAATTCAAAGACTAATGAGCATGGCAAAGTTAATGAGAAAATCCTAGAACTTCTTCTGTGGTTCTTTATGCCTGTTGGCTTATTTTGTAATTTAAAGACATCACAGTAAACACAAAAGAACCATCTTCCTTCTTTAAAGAAAAAAAAAAAAATATATATATATATATATATATGGCCTCTGTCATTCTAGTTAACTTTAAGATTCCTTTTCTGGACTCTAATCACCACATTTCACATAAAAGCATTGAACAGGGCATGAAAAAATTTTCTTTTTTTAAAATTTGGTAAACTTATTATTTTAATATCTTGCTGATCATGTATTCACTCAGTAATACAATGAATATGTATTAATTGCATTGCAGTACAGCTTAGCACAGCAATCACTACGGTATTATGCAAGGTACCCAGTTTAGTGAGATGAGCAGCCACACAAGCTACAATTTATTACACACTTCAAAATTTACAAAATATCTACAAAGATATGTAAAGTATGTAAAGATAAGAGATCTTTCTTTTCTCTGTGTGGGTTTTCATTTTAGGGAATGGTATCTGGAAAGCTTCTGCATCAAGTAGCTGTGGTCTAAGACTTAGAAAAAATTTGCTTGATGAGTAGGGAGGATTTAAGATATTTTTAAAGTAATGTTTATAGCTAAAATATCTGGCATGAACATTATCCCGGCTTTTCTGACAGCAATACAAAATATTCAAGCAAGCTCATTTTGTGTAGCAGACAGGGGAGAATCTGAATTGACAATTAGAAATCTTTATTCCTAAAATATAAAAAGTTATCAGTGTGAAAATCTATCAAGTGTCCAAATCTCTGTAAGTATTGCTTCCTGACTCGTTATCAAAAATCTCCCCGGAAGCTTAATAAATTGCCAAAACACATTCAATTACATATCAGAAAAGGACTTCTGTACCTCTTGGAGAAGAAGACTATAGCTTGGATCATCATCACTGTCTGTGAAAACATGAATCAGTTTAAAGTATGTTTTTTTGTACTGGAATGATATCTCTTTCAGTTGGGAGTTCTGGGTCTTTTATGCAAATATTGTTACCTGAGTATATCTGAAATTTTCTTTTAGAATCATCTTCAAAGTAAGGACAGATCAAAGTGCAGGGTCCTAGATCAAAAAAGCAATGCCTTTGTAAAAACTCCTATTTTTGTTTTAGTTCAAAGCAAGTTAATAAATGTTCTCTCCTCATCTCTCTGTTAATGATAGTAACATCATTATAGGGAAGCAAAATTTAACACTGGCTTTCTCATAGGTTCAGCCTGAAGAGCAAGAGGGCCTTGTAAAAAAATAGAAAAGTAGGAGACTGTACTGTTTCTTACACTGAAGGAAATAACAAATTCTAGTGCTGTAAACAGGAATTAAAGGGACACAATAGAAATATGTCTGAGGCCTCTCTGCATACCTCCGTCTCAGCGCCTATCACACACCGAGCACTGTGATGAGATGCTTGTACTTTGTTTTCTTCACTGTGTCATAAACCTCTGGAGAAGGAAAACAACATCTTATTTATCCTTGTTTCATTAACACCTAGAACAAATATTTGCATCATAATAGCTCTGCGTTTAAAGAACTGAAATAGGGGCGCCTGGGTGCCTCAGTGGGTTAAGGGTCAGACTCCTGATTTCCGCTCGGGCCTTGATCTCAGGGTCCTGGGATTGAGGCTCGCACTGGACTCCGTGCTGGCTGGAGTCTGCTTGAGAGGCTCTCTCTCCCTCTCTCTCTGCCCCTCATCCCCCTGCTCACGTGCTCTCTCAGAAAGAAAGAAAGAAAAAGAAAGAAAGAAAGAAAGAAAGAAAGAAAAAGAAAGAAAGAAAGAAAGAACTAAAACAATGTTTTTAAAAAGACCTTTTGATAATGGAGTGTTTTTGAATAACTATGTCATAGACAAGATAGAACTTTGCCTCGTGATTAATTTTGTCATGTGTAAAACCTAAAAGGACTTGTAAATGGACTAATCAAATTAACATTTACTCGGGGGGATTTTTCCATCCATTTAAACAAGTGCACATATTTTACCTTAGAGTAAAAAAACAAAACAAAATTATACTATCACATAAAGATATAAAGCTTCCTTTAACTTTTAGTTGTTTTTTAAAAAACGCAGTCATGTGTCACTAAATGAGAAAATTCGTAAGTGGAAATTAGTCATTTACAAGAGTTTAAATGAATTACACAAAGCTCTAAATAAAACAGATGACCTCATATTAACATGCATTCTATTTTTACATTATTTGTCAAGATTTTAAACAAAATATCTGGATTACTGATATTTCATATGTACTAAAATGAGCCCTTAGATTTGCTGTATAAAAATCTTCTCTACAGTCATGACAACATCAACATGTAATAAGAAAGATTATAGCAGGAAATAAGCCAAATATATTATACATGGATATGCTTTGAAAGATATTCTACAGACTTGTGATACAGTTTTAAAAAAATGATATTTCACAGAACATTGTCTCATGAGAAGTACCTTGTAAATAAAAAGTTAAACAAAAGGAAACAACAAACTAACAATGATTAAATAAGTGTGGGATGTGCTGAGAAAACAAAGCTTAAAAGTTTTATCACAGTACAGTACAAAATCTTAGAACACGCTAAGGTCAGTTTTGAATTTCTGTGTGGATGCTATAGTGAGCTGCATTTTGTAGAGGTGTGTGGATATGCAGGCAGCTGGCCTTTTTGAGAGGAACACATTGGCCTTTCCCAAAACAAATGTTCTGTGGCACACATTTTATACTTCTTTAAAGCAGTATTCTGTCTTTGAAATGATGACATAATTGAATTGTTTGGAGAGCTTGACTTTGGCATATGAACACATAGTTTTCCGTCAACACCTCTCATTTATTTGTTCATGAAAATAATGAACATGGAAAAAGTTTTTCAAGAAGTTTGGTTGTAAAACGAAATGAAGAGATAGTTTGTTAGAAGAAGAAAACTATATCTTGAAGGAAATTGAAATGGGAAGGACGTTGTTGTGAGTGAGCGGTAGGAAGAGGAGGACTTATTGAGTATTAATTCCTGAGGAGGTAGGAGAGGATGGACTTCCCAATACAGCTGGGAGAAGTGGAATTGGGTAAGAAGAGAGACATGTGGTAATGTCACCTAAAAGAAGGAGGAGAGGGTAAAGACAGATAAATTCGTTTGCCACAGAAGCCTTCTGGTTCCTGTAAAATGGGATCCCTTGTAAATCATGAAGTTTCACTGGCGGAACTTTGGGGAAAGGAAGATGTGTGTGTGTGTACGTGTGTGTGTGCACACTTGTGTGTGTGTGTGCATGTGTGTGGGTGTTAAAGTAGTTCCAAGAAGTATAATTTAGTGGAAAGAACCTGGGCTTAGCCTCGTGAGATTAGATTCTATTCTGATCCTTCCACTGTGTTGTTAAACATTACTTACACAAGTGATCTATTCTCTTTGACCTTCAGTGTCTTCACCTTAGAAATAAGGGGAACCACCCAAATAAGTTATTTTAAGATTTAATGAGCATGTGCATTATCTGGAGGATCTTATCAAAGTGCTCTTCCTGATTCAGTCAACCTGGGATGGGGCCTGAGATTCTGTACTTCTAATCAGCTCCTGGGTAATGGGATGCTGCTGGTCTGTGCAACATACTTTGAATCGCAAAAGCCTAAATAATCTGATCACTAAGATTCTTGTACATTTATACGTAACTGTTATATACTAAGAGCAGGCATGTCAACCTCTCAGACCACCATGCTCTAGATGTTTTCCTGTTGCCGTTTGGAGATTTTACCAATATATTTCACACTATGATGTAATAATAAATGCCCACATATTCATGATAGAGGTCAAATCTGTGTGCAGTTCAGGTCATTCTTAGATGAATACTATACTATAGTTGATGTAATATGTGAAAACATATAGGAACTACCTATTATAAAAATATTTACAAAAAAGATAAATATTTCTTATCCTTTTCCCTTCTTCTGTTTCCATCTCTGTCCTCTCTCTTCTCTTCTTCTCCACTCCCTTCTTTTTTTTTTTTTTTTTAGATGTCTAAGACCAGAACTCAGTGGTAAAACGGTAAAGTCACAAATAGTCATAACTTATTTTTTAACGTGTATAATCTGTGGGTAATCAAGAGGAGATGTAATACACATTGGTGTGGAGGATTGTGCATTGAAATTGTTACCTTCCTTACTTCCTTGTCAGAATTGAATATAAACTAGTCCTGGAAGCAGATTATTTGGTCTGAGTATATCACTGAATATCATTTCAAATCAAGTATTTTCAGGTAAATATTAAAAATATCAATTCCCCATAAATTAAATGCTGCTTAGATTCAGTTACTGTGTGTCGAAAACAAGAAAAATTTTTATTTGATTCCTAATGAGGAGAAAAGAATCATAGTTCCCCTATTATGAGTAAGTCCATACAAATGTAGAAGTAGAGGTCAGATGTCAGCTTGCTGCCGGATGTATACTTAATGTTTGTCACTATATCAGTCTTGACATCTTTTATATCTATGTCCACATATTGACATCCACATTAATATTACAGCCGTGTCTGCATCTCACAAGAGTTTCCTGAGGCCTCAAGAGCCTGAAGCCTCATGTTAACAGCAATAAGCAAAATGTACCCGGCCCCCGAATCTACCCACACAATATAGGAACTCAGCCTTCTGCAAAAATACCTCAATTATTTCTGCAATTTTTCATGGTTTCTCAACAGCATGTGTATAGTCTCTTCATGTTCTCCTGCTCAGGCTCTCTCCTCACTGGTTGTTCTCGGAACGGCTGGTTGACAGCAGTATCTTTCCAATACTCTGACCATCAGCACTCTGCAGAGAAGGTCAGTGTCTAATCAAAAGAGTGGGTTCTTTGTGCCCCCAGAGCTGCAATGCCTCAACCAAGGAAAAGAAAATTACTGTTACTTAAGGAAATAACCAGTGTAAGACTGATACCAAAACTAAGTTATCAAAGTATATGAAATACTTACATTTTTTTTTTTTTTTTTTTTTTTTAAAGATTTTATTTATTTATTTGACAGAGAGACACAGCGAGAGAGGGAACACAAGCAGGGGGAGTGGGAGAGGGAGAAGCAGGCTTCCCGCTGAGCAGGGAGCCCGATGCGGGGCTCGATCCCAGGACCCTGGGATCATGACCTGAGCCGAAGGCAGACGCTTAACGACTGAGCCACCCAGGCGCCCCTGAAATACTTACATTTTAATGGCATATACTCACTAATTAAAGCTGGTGTCCAAGTTTGTAGTACTGAGAATCAATTCCAAATTCAGAAATTCAAGAGAGATGAGGTAGAATGATATGACAAATCATAGAATCATAAAAAATATGAGTTTAGTAAGTGTTGGTAAAATAAAATACATTTATTATGCTCTCCAAAAGGAAAAGATCTTTAAGAGCGTTGGGTCCTTGTGAGGCTCTTAGGGAGAATGAAAATGTGTTTGTAAGATTTGTAGTTTGAGATTACTGGGGACTCTGAGGAGCAGGAGAGAATGTGGGCATATGGGATGGAGCAAAAGACCTTAGATGGTAAACAAGAACTTACTAAGTACCTGCTGTGAAGCATTAGTTGGAAAATTAGCTCTATTGGTTATGGCATAATGCTAATGAGCCCAACGTTGAGTGTTTCCCCTTGACTTTGGGGTCAGTTAGGTGTGCTTTTCAGTGGCATCTGATTACAAGAAAGGCTTGGCAAGCTCTTTACATGCGCTGCTCAGGCTCAGGGCACAGAGCAAGCGTGGCAACTCCACCCATCATTTCTACTGGATGCACACACTCAAACCATATGCACTTTGGGGCCTATCACAGCAACACCGGGATATATATCTATGTATGTAGTCATGAATAAAAACAAAACTTCTTTTAATAGTTGTTTTATTTATATTTTTCTTTGATGTCAGTATTGGAGAATGCTGTGGTGAGGTTTCAATAAGGCATTTTGGTATGCATAAGAAGTCATATAAACGTTCATATACTTTAACTTAAGAATCTCCTGAAAATTTAGCTTGGAAAATAATTTGATAACTAAAAAAGATTACATATATAAATTTATTGTGTAGTTGTTTATGCCAGGCAAAAATTGAATGTGAGCTAAATGAAATGTCAAATTGTAGAAGAATGGCTTTTTCAGTTTTAGAACATTACCGTATAGAATGTTATGTATGAATAAAATAAAATATAATTATGGCAATTGAAGGACAATATAGGAAAAACTTATGAGAGAATGTTAGAAGAAAAAAGCAGCATAAAATGTTAAGTACATTATGAATACAACTTTTGAATATTTTAATATGAATACGACTATTTGAATACACACATACACACACAGAGAGAAACAAAAAAAAGTATAGGAATCTAGTTGAGAAAGAAAACAGTCGAGTTCAAGTGGTGGCAGGCAGTATAATTCCCTAGATTAGTGCTCAAATACGTAGGTGCCGCAGTCCGTCATTTTGAATTTTAGCTCCTGTTTACTAGCTATGTGACCACAGGTAATTGTTTCAACGTTCTGTACCTCAGTTTGCTCATCTGGAATCCTGGGATGATAAGGATCATTAATTCTGAGGAATTATTCTATTATTCTCATTCTAATAATAAGGATTATTAATCATTGACCTATGAGGTTATTCTAGCCTCATAAGAATGTTCGACTATAGGATGAGATGATTTATGCAGAAGCCCCGATCATATATGGGTGCTTAATATATATTTGTCATTATCAGAGCAATGGATAGCAGTAATTATTATTTTGCCACTCATGATTTTGTATTTTTCCAGTTTTCACTTTTTAATTTTAATAATGATAGCAGCAAATATTTAAATGCTTCTCCTTTGTCAGGCAGGGGCCAAAAGCATGCACTTCAGAATCAGGCAGACCTGAGTTTGAAACCAGCTCTGTAATTGACTAGTTTATAGTTAATTACTCTGTAATTTGCTACTTTTGTAATGTAAATAGATTTAACAAACTTTCCAACAATTCCACAAGACAGTGAGGTATAAGATAAACCTCATATATCACAGTTGAGGAAACAGATTCAGAGAGCTGCATTGCCAACAAGAGACTGAGTCAAGATTTTAATTTCTGTTTGAGCTTAAAGACTATGTTCGTAACCAATTCAGTATACTGTGGCTATTCCTGACTATTTATAAATAATCATCGCTATAGCCACATCAATTTGAGGTAAAAATACTAGTAAAGGGAGGGTTGGAATTACAGCCTCCTTGAATCCTGGCCTATGGGTGGGAGGTTGCTGTCGGGGGCTGGGGGAGTGGAAACGCCTGGAGTTTTCCCAATCTCCATCCTCTGTTCATTCTCACTAGGGCCCCTGGATCCCAGGCTTCTGTGTCACGCACTTTTCCGGCTCTGCCCCAGGCACAGCTGCTGCAGAACTCGTCACCTCACCGTGCTCTCTCTTGTTATTTGTCTTCCTCTCATCTCTCCACATATGATATCTCTGAGATACCTTGCTATTGAATGACTTAAGTGTTCAGCGGTCCCTTCCCGAGCCGGGGACTAGGGGATTGCTCCCGCGGCTTGTAGCTTCCCAGGGGAACTCCTCACCCCATCCTCCCGGGCATACCTCTCCAGAGGGTATGGGAGTTAGGAAAAAGGGCTGCTTGAAGACACTCCACCAGTAACGGGTGTGATGGCCAAAAGGAGAGACAATTTCACACCTGCCTCTTCAAGTTGACTTTGTGTAAGAAAATGGTAAAATAAATAGCAGCCCTTTGTAACATAGCATAAAAAGACGCATGACATTTAAATCAAAATGTTATTAATATCTTAGCTAGTTTCAATAAATGTTAAGCAGAAGTATATTTATTCAAATATTTTCTCATCTCATATATTTTGAAACCACAGTCAAATGTTTTCCTTTTATATTCACACTCCCATACCTTTTTCCATTTGGAATCACGTCAATCAGTTTTACAGCTGAAGGCAGTGACGTGCTGACAGAAGGTGAATGCAACACGATCTGGTTTCCGATTAAATTTGCTGTTTGCTGCTCTAAAAGTTTGGGGAAATTATTTTCTTTTAAAACTGGGAGTGAAAGCTTCATAAAGATTAATCTCAGTTAATAATATTGTGGGAACCCAGGATGCCAGAGGTATGTGGTTCTTAGATCCTGACATCTTAGCTTAACAAGGAACCAGTTTTCTTATTTGGGTACGTGAGTCTGTCCTTGATGTTTGTGAACCTGTTTTTGGAACTTCCTTTCTTCTCATGACTTCATGAACCAAAATGTATGATTTTCCTTTATCCCTCTCCTCCATGAGAAGTTTTTTTTTTTTTTTCTTTTCTTCCAATAATTTCCCCTCTGTTTCTTAATTCTTTGGTTCTTGCCTGTTTCTATATTATATTCCCTCTACTGTAGAGTCAGTCCATATTATAAAAATTTCATTTCTATCTCTGAATTCTCCCTTATAGGACAGTGTTAAATCTCTAAATACCAACCATATGTTACTTGAGTACCTTATTGTTACCTGACACTTAACATCGTCAAAACAGAATTCATTAATTTCTCTCCACATCAGCTTTCTTGATATTTTTACATCATCACAGTTCTATACATAGATGTGAAATCTATATATCTTCTATGTTTATACTTCTTGTTTTTCCTCATTCAGTGCAATAAATTATTGATTCCTATTTTTTGTCTGTTTATAATGCCTTTGAAGTTTCTTTTTCTTAGAATAGTTGGAGAATTATATTTAGAAACTGGACATAGTAACATCTCAAACTTTTGCTTAGACGATGTGATAGCCAGCTTCCAAGATGGTTCCCAATGCTTTCCACATCGTATATTCATGTCCTTGTGTAATTTGTTCCCACTAAGTTTGAGTGGTAAATAGAACTCAGCAGAACTGATAGTACATCCCCCCTGAGGTTCCGTTATAAAAGACTACGGTTTCCATCTTGGCCTTGCCTTCTCTCATGCCCTTTTCTCTTGATTCATGTTTGCCATGAGATAACCAGCCTTACAGAGAAGTCCATGTGGCAAGGAACTGAGACCACTGTCATAAACCAGTGAGAAACTGAGGCCTATTGCCAGCAGTCAAATGAGTGAGCTTGGAACTAGATCCCTCAACCTCACTGAAGCCTTTTGGTAACTATAGCCCTACCAGATAGCTTGTTTGCAGCCTTAGGTGAGACTCACCATCAGGGACATGTAGCTAAGCTTCTTCCAAATTTCTGACCTGTAGAAACTGAGTGAGATAATAAATGTTGGTTTAACCTGCCTTTGGGGGTTAAATTGTCATGTATCAATAGATAACCAATAAATGACTTTCTAATATAAGAAGAATATTTATATGATTATATTATCTTGAAAAAGGGAGAGGGGAGAGGGGTCCAGCATAACTCTGCTGGTGTCCTGGGGAGAGGGGTCTGCCCCTTGAGTGGAGAGAGGGCTCAGTGGCCCTGAAGACATGAACAATCTCTACTCATGAGACACCGTCAGAAACAAAGGATTAAAGTCAGAAGAGATGTTAAAAGTTATCTAAGTTTACCCAAAGAACCCATCTCCTCTTAGTCTTTTGAAAAGTGACTGAAAGGATCTGAAAAGAAAAGAAGAGATTCACCTAGATGTTTGAAAGTTATATGGTAGCTGTGCTGAGGATTCAAGTGGCAGCTCAGGCTCTGATGAGAATGAGGAAGAAACCTTTTAATCACAATTATAAAATGTTAATTGACAAGCCCATGCACATCCAGATGATATATCTGGCAAAGCTCCTAGCATACTGTGTAGAATAGTTGGTGTGCAGAATGTTTTTTCTTCTAAAACAAACTATTCTTGCAGTGTTTCATGTTCAAGAAGATATTCATCAGAGCCCAGGAATTTTGGCCAGACTTCAGATAATGGGGAAGCATTCATCAAAGAAAGCAAAACTTCTTCAGAAACAGGCGTAGTTGCTAAGTTAGCAGCATATGTTCTGTATCGTGCCACCTTGCAGAATCAAGTGAAGACTAAAACAACACCAGTCTCCATGGAAGTTCTGATGATATAACATCATTAGCAGTAGCCTTCTGAAGTTTGTCCCTGGCTTTAAACACGCATCCATAGGACCTGCCAAGGGAATAACCTCAGGAAGTGTGAGAATTGATGTTCCCATGTAGACTTTGCCCTTCATACCAGTTTTTTTTTGACTTTTGTAATTAAGAAATTTGCTAATTTTAATGATCTATGAAGATACTAATCATCGGAAATGAACCGAACTCTGGACTTCTGATACGATGTAAGTGGTTCTGACTTTCACCACATTGAGTGATGTGTTGAGAACATCTTGTCTACCCTGGAACTCTTAGATAAGGTGTACAAATTAGAAAGCTTTTCTAGTGGAACGACTTAATGATACCAAATGCTTCTGCTTGACTTTTCATAAAGAGTTTAAGAAAGTGTGCAAGACTTTCAATCTTTGAATGGGAATAGAAGTGTTGACAAGGCACTTCATGTCAAACATCAGTAGTCATGGTGAAAGTGTAATTGGAGAAAGATGTACACCCATGCAAAATAAAATGAAGATAAAACTGGAATGATATATATGGCCAATCAATTCATCATTTTGGTTGATCTTCAGGTATAGACCATTGATTTCATGTGATCTTATGAAAAAATAAGATGGACATTTTGATACATTTTTTGTTTTGTTATATGCACCTTACCCTTCTATTTTCTCTCTTGGCTACTGTGATATTAACATATTTTAATTTATTCTACTCAGGAGTTGCACAAAAATTCTTTTTGAATGTTTTGAATACTTCAAAGAAACTGGGTCCATTATAGAGCCATTAAAACTGTTGTAAAAGAGAGGTTCCAAGTCATAATTATCACATGGGAAAAACATTAAAAGGGATAGATTTTTATGAAGCCACAATTAGTAATTTAGTCACAGTAACTTGAATTATTCATTTTCTCTTGAGGATACATGTTGATGGATGGAAAGACAATTATGATCAGTGGGTAAGAAGGTAAGGCCCTGACCTCTAGTTTGTAAGATAGTATCAATTAAGGAGATATCAACCACTCTTTGAGAAAGGCACAGATTCGTCAAAACAGAAAAGTCTCAATCGCAGCAATTCAAAGGATATGAAAAAGTTATATTGCATCTGACAAGAGGATTATGATTTTGATTCAAGGCTTATCTGATCAGTACATTTAATAAGACCCATCAGCTGGCTCTAGAAACCTTGGGAGGGGAATTTAACATATAATAAATTCACTCAAATGAACCAGTATATTTTTCTACTGGGAAACTGTTAAACATAGAAGACATATAAATTCCAGATTTGTCAAGTGTGTGGAGAAACTGTTTTAGTCAACATGGCAGAAGGGTCATTGTGTAAAGGTGGACAATTTTGTTCTATATTTGAAGTTTTTGAAAGAGTTTTGTAGTATTTTCTGGGTGAGGATTTATGTACATTATTAACAAGAACTGAAATTTAACTCTTTGGTAAAATTAAAGTTATCAATAGCCAGATTAAAGGAAATAATAGGAGAAGAGTAGAATTTTAAATGTGTAGGAAATGCAGATACAAATGGGGCTTTTTGGTACAGGTTGAATATTTGGAGCTTTTAGAAGTTATGCCAGTCATATCTTCAGTGTTTTTCTTATAAAAATATGTAGCAAAATCATCCTGCTTAGTTTATTACCTAATTATGGAAGCCATATTTAATTCTGAGTTTGTTTATGTTTACTGGGGCACATTTTAAAATTTTACAGAACTATTTTTATTCTCAATTTTTTTATTTGGATTTCTTTATGAAACCAGAAAACAGCATACATATTATTGTGTGTTATATATATATTTATATGTTATATTTTTTAAAAATCAAATCATTAAAACTAAAATATTTAACTGGAATGGTTGACAAGATTTTATTCACAGGATCTCATTCTCCATGTTGAAGCACTGGGGAAATACAATATTGTCCTAAGTTGATTTTATTTTTCTTAGTAAAATGTATTCCCCCTCCCCCCAAAATAGGATTCTATTGTTGTCTGGCATTTCCCTCAGTGTCTGCAATAATAGTTGGTATAACCACATCCCAGAATAGATGTTCTGAATTGCCCAGGAGAATCAAATTGAAAGTTGCTTGAAGGTAAATCAATTTCAGATTTCAAAACCATTCCAGCTCTACTTTCAGCATCCCAAATTTGTTAAAACAAAACAAAACAAAACAAAACTAATCTGCAAGTGAAATTCTTGAATTAAAAAAAAAATTGGGGGGCGCCTGGGTGGCTCAGTCGTTAAGCGGCTGCCTTTGGCTCAGGTCATGATCCCAGGGTCCTGGGATCGAGCTCCGCATCAGGTTCCCTGCTTGGCAGGAAGCCTGCTTCTCCCTCTCCCACTCCCCCTGCTTGTGTTCCTGCTCTTGCTGTCTCTGTCTCTGTCAAATCAATAAATAAAATCTTAAAAAAAAAAAAATTGGCACATATGGTTGGGATTGTCTTTCATTGTGTTCAGTAATAATTTTAACAATAATTACAAACTTGAGTGGTTTTAAACACTGTTTTCAAAAAAGTAAGGAATAAAAGGGATATGAGGGTAAATGATGAGAGATTTACTTTCTTTATTAAAAAAAAAACAACTTTCTACTAAGTTATGACTAAAGAAGAGAGTTTTACCAATTTCCACTGAAGTCCATAAAATGAATTATTAGAAATTAACTGCATATGTTCTAGAAATGCTGTTGGATCTTCACCTGGCCTCTTCAAATGGTTAACATGGATCATTTCCTCTGGAATACAGGTAGATCTAATGAGAAATTAATCAAAATGATTAGCCTCTGCATTTCTTCAGCCACTGAATCACTTTAGAAGATGTCAGTGGAAAGCCCCAGGAGACCATCTTAAGTAAGATTTTTGTTTGAAGTTAAAAACGTATAGAAAATTAAAAACTAGCAATTTACGAATCTAAAATATTGTCCTATTTTGGGTTATAATAGCGTCGATAATGTTCACAGGTTTACTTCATTTTATGCAAGAAACATATATGTGCAATAACATATACTTGTTACTAGAAGTAAAATTTGTTATTCTATAATGTAAGAGTATATGGATCCGTATGTCTCTTTGGAGACATAAATATAGACCAAATCACCCCAAGTTATTTTTCGTGTGTTAGATGTATGTAATTTCAGCTGATAAATTAATGGATACATAGCCTAAAACAGTGGTTCTCAAAGTTTGGTCTGTGTATCAAGTGCATAAGCAGTTGAAACTTGTTACAAACGCAGATTTATGAAATTTATTAAATTATGCAAATTTATGAAACTTCTTACAAATGCAAATCTATGGGCCCCACCCCAGATCTCCTGAATTAGAAACTCACTGGATCTGGGCCAGCAACCTGGGTTTTATCCAGCCCTCCAAATGATTCTGATCTGTGCTCAATAGAGAGAAACATTGTCCTAAACCAACACGGGGAAGAGGGACCCACTACTAAAGGTGGCATTCTCACACTTTTCAAATCTTAAATGTTGAAGAATCTTTCCACAAAACTCAAATTCTTTAAGACTCCCAAAGCAAAGATTATAACAGCTTTTGTTTTCAGGCTCAGTGAACTAAACTGAAATCTTGAATTTCAAAACTCAGGCGCAAAAGCCAGTTGTCGAGGATTCTCTAAGGAATTGAAAAAAAACAGAGGGCATATGATTTAGTCTCAGTAAATTCTGGGAACTAGTTCTTTGTATAATTCATATGTGGACATGTTTTATTAGCTTCCAATTCTAAAGCAAAATGAGGCATTGGCTATTGTGGAATTTCCCACCCAACTATGAAATATGTATCAGTAATACCACTTCAAAGACTTTCCTTGTTTGAATCCTGTGAACAACAGTTAGAAGATCAGGAATTCCTAATGTCTAAACACAGTTTGAAGTTCTGTTTATTTTGGGGGCTATTTAACTCCAAAGGATAATGAATAGAAGATAACAATGCACCGGACTTTTAGGTCCTAGCCATGACTCCAATTGTGTTATTTAATGATCCAATGTCTCCTTTATGGTTCAAAATGGATTACTTACCTTGGATCTGTCTTTATTTTTTGTTGTTGCTGTATTTTGTGTGTGCGTGTGTGTGTGTGTGTGTGTGTGTTTTAGGGTGGGCAGGGAAGGAGGAGTTTAAACCCATTCCATTTTTTGTGTGTATATGGAAAACTAAAGCTGTTAACAATTTATAATGCTATGAATATCCACTTCCATCCATATTTGTATTATGATACTATATATTTTATGATAATTCATTAATATGGAAGCTTATTTAAAAAATTTTTTAAAATACAGATTTTTCAACTGAGTTTCTTCCTTTAATTTGTATTTGACAGTTGTCAAAGTAAATTTCATTATTTGTGTATTTTTGAATCTATAGATCATTATTTCTACAGATTTAGTATTTTGTTTTCTGGTAAATTATATGAGTATTGAGAAAGTGATTCTCACATGAAATAGAGATACATATACATATGCATATAGGTAGATATAGGTATATATCACCAACTTGTTCAGAAATCTGGTATAGTGATATACAGTATATCTATACTGTATATATACATTTACTGTATACATTTATATATTATATAACATAAAATATTTAAAATACTTATATATAATTTTACATATATGTAATTAAGTTAGAATGAAAAATGGAAATGTTTGTCACCAACTTCTACAAAATGTAATGTGTTTTCTTGTGAAAAATCTTTAAACATAAACTATTTTAAACTACATAACTTAATCTGTTTTTAACTATAAACAACATTAAAACAATTTGTTAAATAATAATATTTAACTCCCACCTAAAATCACATACTACCCAGCAAATCATTAATTAGCTTACTTCAAGGTAGGGGTCTGGTGGTAAGCAACTGTAACCACTAATGAAGGCAACGAACTATAACCAAGAATGTCCTTCAATATCACCTGAGGAGTTTAAATACACACAAGTAACTGTAGTCTACTCTAGAGCTCCCCAAAAAAGAATTTGCAAGACACAAAGCCTAGGACTTTTTGTTTTAATTCTTGGAAAGAAATTTTCATTTTAAAACAAATAAATGGGTGGTGCCTGGGTGGCTCAGTGGGTTAAGCGTCTGCATCTTGATTTTGGCTCAGGTCATGATCTCAGGGTCCTGGGATCGAGCCCCATGTCAGGCTCCCTGCTCAGAAGGGAGTCTGCTTCTCCCTCTCCATCTGGCCCTTCCCTTACTTGTACACGCGTGTGCACGCACACTCTCTCTCTCTCTTTCTCTCTCTCGCTCTCTTTCTCAAATAAATAAACAAAATCTTTAAAATAATAAAACAAATAACTGGGCAATATATGATCCATTGGATACTGAAGAAAATTAAAGAATCTAGTATATGCTGCCATTTTCAATGTTTTGCTTTTCTGGGCTTAACTGGGAGGACTCTCACAACTAGCATTTTTTTTTCTTCAGGTCATTCTCCAGCTATTCAATCCATTCTGCTTTCTGATTTCCATATATCCCCAGAACATCGGATGGTTGTCCTTTTCCAACTTCCAGAACGTTGGTGGTTTCATTCTCTCTTGTGTAGTTTCTCTTTCATATTATCTATAATTTCAGGGGCCCTCTGTGTGTGAGGAGAAACAGAAAAATACATATAGTCTACCACATTTCATCAAAATTAGAATTATCATGACTGATGCACATTTTCTTTTTTGGGGGGCGAGTTTTCTTCTAGTAGAAGTTTGATTATAATTTTGCTTTTGTTCTAATTGACTAGGTCATGTAAAAAAGAGCACAAATTATTTCCAGTTTAGACTCATTTTGTTCATCTTCTGTACACACTTTACTTTCCATTGGTTTTAATCTTTTGTTTTTTGTGTTCAAAGAAGGGTTTTTCGATTGTTCTCAAGTTTCCCTCCATCTTCTCTTTGGATTGTCCACCATGTCACTCCCACCTCTTGCTGCCTACAATGTAAAAGTTACTTCCGCTCTTTCTGGTCTCCTGTATTCTGCCCTATTTCTCACCCAACACTCGATCTTCCCCAGCCTATTTTTAAGATATTCTGCCCACAAGTACTAGAAATTGCATGGTCTGTTAACATTTAAATTGCTGGTTCAAGGCTAATATTCTTCAGATTCCTATGGCACATAGGTTCCAGAGGTATGCCTATCTTCAGGGTAATACTTCTTACTTTTGTCTTCTTTTCCTCAAGTACATGCATTTAGTTCTCTCTATTCATTATTAGTAAAGAAGAGATCACCTTACCAGCCATTTACCAACAGATAAGATGACTAATCTTGACGATATTCATAATAATCTTTCATATCTATCCACATCCCTTTCCAAATTCTTAAAGGTCAGATTGCCCTGTGTACTTCTTAGTCCAGTATACACGGTTGAATAGGAAAACAATTAGTGCAGATTTTTTGTTTGTTTATTTGAGATACAATGAAAAACAAGCAAAAGAACACAAAGAATAATAAAAACAGATGAAAGCCATAGCCTAGTTTTCTGACAGTTTGAAGTTTTGGTTAATATGGAAAACTCTGTCAGAGTCCCTTTTATCTTTTGCTCTACCTATAGTACTTTAATTGTTGAGATTATATCTCCTAAAATACAATGTAAGCCCGCTTTTTGTCCCCCTGTGGTCTCATGAGAATCACTGCATTCAAACTGATATAAGGATATGAATGGATATTTTGAGTAGCACATTGGCCACAGAACTGAGAAGACTAATGCACAGGCTTTTGATTAGTAGAATCCCTGGTTATTTGCACCAGAGGGCAGATGGGAGCATGGTACTGTCTATTTTGGTGGGGTTGGAAGAATAGGGAGGTAGGAAAGAGGATATTTTTCCCTATCTTTCGTAAGAGTATTATATTTCAAGTAGTAAAATGTGTTAACTTTGCACTGTCATTCAATTTAAATCTATAGTTCTTCTGGTTAAGAAAATTTTTCTTTTGGAGATAGATTAATTATTGTTTTAGTAGTTAGCCACTTTGTGAAGTTTTGTCTTTAATTAGGAAGAATTTGGAATTGGTTATATGAGGGAAATAGACATCATTTTTGTAGGGCTATATATTAGTATACATAAAGCACACAGAAACATGCTATGAGTTAATCATTGCTCAAAAATCCAACATTTATATTTATGGAGTAATTCTTTTTTGTGGGTGAATATAACATTGGAGATTGTACTGCTTCAAATGTTAGAGTGGCCAAATAAATAGGATTGACATTATAATCATTGTAGTGAAAAATGGGATCTGAATACTGTGATGTTTGTTAAGAAAGTTGCATTTTTATAGGACAAAATAGAAATAATTTTTTAACTTTTAACTTTTTTAAATTTTTTAATTTTTAAAATTTTTAAAAGAGATTTTATTTGTTTGAGAGAGAGCAAGTGAGAGAAAGAGAGAGAGCACAAGCAAGGGGGGAGGGGCTGAGGGAGAAGAAGTGGGAGAAGCAGCCTTCTCATTGAGCAGGGAGCCCGATGCGGGACTCGATCTCAGGACCCTGGGATCATGACCTGAGCTGAAGGCAGACGCTTACCCGACCAAGCCACTCAGGCGCCCAGAAATAACTTTTTTGAAGACAAGTAGTTCCAAATTGGATGTATACTTCAATGTTTGAGTCTTTCCACTGGTTAGTCCTCTCTTTTAAAGCAGTATGTTGTACTTAGAAAATTGAGAGGGGTAGCATATTCTTGGGCCGTTGATGACTTTCTGGCTTTTTAAGTGTTCCTCAAATATGCCACATGTGTTCCTGCTAGGGTCTTTGGGCTTACTATTTTTTCTGACTGGTATGCTATTTTTCTAGGTATCACTTCCCTCATTATCTTACTTCCTACAAATTTATATCAAAATATTAATCCCTTTGAGAGGCTTTCCTGGATCATCATATATAAAATTGTATTTTCCCAAGTACTTACTGACTTTCATTGTGTTTTTCTTTATAGTACTTATCCTTTCTTAAATTATATTAATATTATTAATCTTTCCACTATAATATACCTTTCACAAGGATGATATTCCTTGTTCTAGAATAGTGCTAGCGTGTTATTTATGATAGAAAGCACATAGTAGATACTCAGCCAATATTTATAGCATGAATGAATGAATAAGTGAATCAGTAGAATAACTGAATGACTCTCATTTATGGTTCTTAAGTGGCCTGAGTAATTACAATACTGTCCTCCCAGAGCACAGAAAACAGGGCCAGGATCAACATTGTATAGTCAATAGGGTAGAGAACATGGATGGACTGAGCTTTGTACTCACAGTTGCACTGCAAAATATTAATTTTGCTGACAGCATATTTTTTGATTCTGAAACAGTGCAATAATAGATTTGTTTCCCAGCTGACTTATTAAGAGCTTAACTCATATTGTAGCTGAATTGTAATATTAATTTCCCATTTTGATCCAGGCTCTCAGACCCTCTATAAACATATACCCACTTCAGTGGACTGTGGCCAGGATAGTTCTAAATTATATATTAGACCAATCCAGAAATGTGAAGATCAAGGCCTTCCAAATGTTCATATTTATATGCATGGGTAAAAATTACTGAAACTGGAATATGTCACGTGAAGAAATAGTTTGGCATAATTGCAATTTTAGACCAGTATAAAACAAACATTTTAGTTTTATGAAAGAAAGCCATGGAATTTTCACCACAAGAGAGCACAGAGGGAGAGGGAGAGCAGACTCCCTGCCGAGCAGAGAGCCCAGCCTGGGGCCCAGTCCCAGGACTCTAAGACTATGACCTGAGCTGAAGGCAGATGCTTAACCGACTGAGCCACCCGGCCGCCCCTTTGATCAACTTGTTTCATCTTCCTCCTAGGAACAGCAGGTTAGCCCAAGCTTACGTTTTTGTTTGCTTATTTGTTTGTTTGTTTGTTTCTGGCAATGGCAGATAACAAACGAAAATATCTCCACCGTTCAAGCTCAGTTCATGCCTCTGCTTAGATTGCATATTCTAAAATCATGCTGGCCAAAGCAAACAACATGGCCATTCAAAGGCTGAGGGGGAGGACACTACAAAGTTACGTGACAAAATCCCTGGGTACGGGATGGGTGAAGAGTTAGGGCCATTAATGCATTAAATTACCACATTCATTGTACACATGGGAGGAAGATATTTAAGGAGATGGACACTGAAAGTCCAAATAGTATAAAACATTCAGAAAAAAATATTGGGTTCTTAAACCTTGGAAGTCTTCTTCTAAGCCTGAAGTCAAACCTGCTGGTACAGTTGGTAGAGAGGCCTAGCCGAGGGAAAATTGCCACTCTCACTAATTGCTTCCAACAGGAAACCAAGATTACCTAAGTTTGTGTGTTAGTTCTGTTTTCAGTACAAAGTATAGCTCTTCCTGAGTTTATGATAGGGTTGTGTCCGATAAAATCAACATAAATTGAAAATAACCTAAGTCTAAAATGCATTTGATGTACCTAACCTACCAAACATCATAGCTTAGCCTGGCCTACCCTAAATGTACTCAGACTGTAACAGCAATCTAGTTGCTCTTAAGGGTTAACTTGCTTCGAGTTAACACACTCCTTGCTTGCTGACTTAAGACCCTTGGTCTGTAACAGAACTAATTTACTGTCTTTGAGATTTGCAGACCACTGGCCTTGGGGAATAAGGAACCAGAATATTCCCAGGCCACAGAGGCCGGCAAGTCTGTTTGAAGCCCCCTTAGCTTTCTGATTAGCTCAACACTCTTTGAGCAAAATGTTTTTCTTTTTTAAGATCACACAAATGACTTTACTGACCTCCTTTTGCGCATCTTTGGACCTTGCCCTCCTTTGCAGAAAGAACAGAGTACCCTTGCACAACCCCTGAGCACCAAGGAACCAGACCTTCTTACATAACCTCTGAGCACTGAGATAACACTGTAGCTGACATCATCGGTCTGCACAAAGTCAAGAAATGTCACAGACCATTGCACTCCCTTAACTGATTAAACTCCTTTAAAAATCTCTGGGCCAGGCAGGAAAGGCCTTTGGACAAAGATCTGCCTTCTTCCCAGGTGGCCAGCCTCCTGAATAAAGCTCATATTCTTTTCCATCAAAATCTTTTAAATATTGGCCTTTCTAGTGATGGACAGCTAAACTTGGGTTTTGGTAGCAAGAACACTTATGTTAGCCTACAATTGGACAAAATCATCTAACACAAAGCTTATTTTATAGTAAAGTATTGAATAGCCCATGCAACCCATTGAATACTGTACTGGCAGTGAGAGACCGAATAGCTGTATGAGTACAGAAAGGTTGTAAGTGTATCGGTTGCTTACCTTCATGATCTTCTGGCTAACAGCTGCCCAGCATCAGGAGAGAGTATCCTACTGCATATCACTAGCCCTAGGAAAGATCAAATTTCAAAATTTTATGTACTGTTTCTAATTGAATGCATATTGCGTTCGGACCATCATAAAGTCAAAAAATCAAAAGTGGAACCATTGTAAGTTGGGGACCATCTGTATGTGTCATTTGTTTTTCTTTTAAAAATATTACAAACCTAGGGGCACCTGGGTTGCTCAGTCGGTTAAGCACCTGCCTTCAGCTCAGGTCATGATCTCAGGGTCCTGGGAGGGAGCCCCACATCTGGCTCCCTGCTCTTCGGGGAGTCTGCTTCTCTCTCTCCCTTTGCCCCTCCCCCTATTTGTGCTCTCTCTCTCTTAAATAAATAAATAAAATCTTTAAAAATAAAATATTACAAACCTAGACTGCTAATTGGGTTTGATGGAATGATTCAAAATTAGATAGCAGTGATGGCTACACAACCCTGTGAATATACTAAAAACCACTGAATTGTATACATTATAAGGATGAATTTTAACATAGGTGAATTAATCTTAATAAAACTTTTATTTAAAATTTGAAGAATTTGTAATGCTATTGTATGTATAAATAAGAAATTATACATATATATTTAATTTCCAACTTTTTTGTGCCTAAATTTATGAACAATAAAGGAAAATTTTTATTTTCTGTTTATTATTCTGTTCGATGTAGAATTTTGAAATGCTTTCTTAAAACTGATTTTGACACAGTTCTCAACTAAATGCACTATAAAACCTTAAAATAAAACTAATTGAAACACTGTAAAACATTCTAAAAAACATCTTTTTATGTAAAGTATCAAATGTACTATTAAAATATTTATCTATTATTTAGGTTCTTCCTCGCCTGCCCCAAGTACCGTTTATGGTGAATCACTAAGAATATAATCACATTTCTATACAAAACATAATACAAGAGCTTTATGAAGTACATATTAAATACAAATTATAGGTACTGGGAGAAGGGTAGGAATATATTGACAAACAGGACAAGGTCTCTGCCTTCAAAATTAAAGAAAATTTTAATCCTTAGATTTTAATTGAAAAGTTGCTTTCTGAATTTATTTTTGTTATTTTCCTGGATTCTTTACACAATGAACCATTTGTTTAGAAAGATGTTATTTATGGGTTTTCTGACATCACATTATAAATATCTGCATTCTTAAGTTGTGATGCTAATATTCTACCTTAAGTTTCCCCCCAAAATTGTTGATGTGACATTCTCATAAAGATCTTATCAATTACACAGATATAAGTACTTGAGCAAGCTTTTGTTAAAGTTATGATTCTACTGTATGAGTCTTCCATTAGAGAGAAGTTCAGAAACCAAATATGCCAAATTAAATAAGGTTTTGTGTACACAAAAATCACTATTTTTGTGTCATGAGTATAAATTAGGCTGATAATTTGACTTACTCTCTCTCTTCTCAGATGTTTTTTGGCAAAAATAAAGGCCCAGATGTGCTAGTTTGAACCCAATGCAATTGTCATTTTGTAGGCCCCAAACAGTAAAATACTGACAACTTTGTGTGGCTCAAGCAAACGAAAGCACTACTGATAGAGTGTATTTTGAGATACACAAAGACCTATTTGTCACTTCCTCACAAAACTGTATTTTCTTCTCTGTATTAAGATATTAAGGAAATCCCTAAATTGGTTGGCATTAAATTATATCATGTTTTAATCCCTCAAAATGTTTCCTGGACACAGAATCAGCATTTCTATTCTTCGGTATCTTTGTGATTTTGTTGCTAACAATAATGTAGAAGTATTTGAAGACAATTTATTTACTGCAATCAAAACCTGTGCCATTCTAAATGGATTTACTGGATTACTATCTAATCAACCTTCAGATTCCTTTCAAAATTAATCTAAACCTGAAAAGAAGAGGGAGAAGCAAACAGAGGGCAGAATATTGTATTTAATATGAAGATTTATCTCGAAAAGCGTGTTTTATGGAGAATCATTAAAAAGTGCTGAGAATGCCCTTGAAGTTTATCAAGCTTTGGAATAGATCATCACCAGATAAGCTGGTTTGAGGCATGAAGTTTCCAGTTATTAGTATAAATATCTTAATTTCTTTCTGCATTAGTTTTTTATCTATATAATATCAGTCATAATATAATTTCCTGAGCTTCACTGTAGAGCTATCATTGAGATTAAATATGTAATATTCATAAAAACTACTTGTAAAATAAAAATAATCCAATAAATTTTAATAACTACTATTTTTTATTAATTTAAAATTGCAACAATGCAATGCCCTAAAAAATATGACAAAAATAATTCATGTCTCAATAGTATTTCAAAGTGGTAGTTATATGACACTAAAAAAAGACCAAAGAAAATGGCTCTATTTTTAAAACATTAACATAATGTAGTACATTTTACATTTATAATAATCTTACCATTCAGAAGTCCTTTCCCCCAGATTTTATATGTAAGATTACGTTTTCGAATCTTCCTGAAAGAAAGCTCATTCAATTGTATGTTTTCAAATTTATGTATAATCAGAAACACTACCATAGCCTGCAATATCTCTTCTCTTCAATGAACTAAATTACTTTTATTGTACCACAACATGTGAATAGACTTTTGCCATTTGCTTTGAAAGTAAGCATGCTCATATAGTAAGTTGTCCATCAATAACTACTATTTGTGTATTAAATATAAACCAACTTACTGTATTAGGCGAGATACCTGTAGCTGAATACATGACTCATATTGATGGACTACGAGAACATTTATTATCTAATGTAACTATAATGTGCCTTCAGTCCAGAGCTGTTTGACATATCGGTCCAACGATATACTCGAAGACATGAGGTTCTTTTCACCTCTTTTCTCTACCATGTTCAGTTCGATTTTATGCTCATGGCTGCAAGAAGAGTGTAGTAGATTTGGATGAAATATTAAGATATGAAAATACGCAGGCAAAGAAAGGGATTCTCTCTTTCCACATTCCCAAAGGAGACTTAAAACTCCCTATAGGACTTTTGCTCACCATTCATTTGCCAGCATAGAGTTGTATGCAAATGAGTGCCCATGGGAATGGGATTGCCATATTGGCTGAGATAAATCATTTAGCAAGGGAAGGATGTTAGAGATTGTTTGAGGAAGAACTAATGATAGTCACACTGAAAGTTGACCAAATGAAAAAATAAGCTCTAGGGCTACAAAAAGTTGAGTAAAATATGAAATGTAATTTTAATATACCACATGGAAGAGTCTACATGGCTTATCTATGAATAGTATTTACATAGTTACAATAATGCAAATATTGACTATTGACTTAAGTGCTAAACACTAAAAACCCGACTTACGTAATTCCATTGGAAGACAGTGGGTGCGTATAAATATACGTATGTTAATACTTGCATTTCTGTAATATGTGCTTTGGTAGGAAGAGGACAGGATAAAAAGCCCAATCTTTCTCTTCTATTATCCATTTTGGGAAGTCCGCAGATAGTTTTTATGATTGAGTAATCAAAAAACAATAGAAAAGAAACCAATCAATAGGTAAATTATTCCTGAAAACAGAAGACTAGCTTGTATATACTAGCCTTTGAGTAAAGAAAGCGAATGGCTATAGAAGCAGTCTTGTTTTTAATTTGTCAATTCTTTTGTACTTTTAAAAAAGCATGCCACTTGCATGAAGAATCTCTTCAAAAATCAGTAATATGATACATAAAGGAAAAAAAGAAATCCAAGTACCACCATGATATATGATCACTCCCCCACCACCAAACATATACACCGTTTAAATGAAATAATGCCTGGAATATAGGCACAGATATCTGGCACAAAATACACAATAAATATGTGTGGAATACTTGAAGAAAATGATATAAGGTTCTCTCTTTCCAACTCAATGTTATTTCATTATTAATATAAAGTTTAGAAGTAGGGAATAAATATAGAAATTAATCTTTATTCAAAAACTTTTATTGGACAGTTGCTTATCTTTAAAGTTTTCTATTAAATAGAAACAAATGATGCTCCATCTTCATGATTTCATAACTGAATATTCTAAAAAATTAACATTTTCAAAGTGATATTTTATGCAATAAAGACATTTCATTTTTTTTTTTTTTTTTTATTATTTGTATTCCACCAAGGGAGTTTCTAAATAGAACACGTATCTATCCCAGGATAGCAACTACATAGTAAATAGGTCCAGATGTTTAGGATAACAATTTTCCACCTGCATGTCTTTAGGATTCCTTTGCCTTATTCCTCTCTACCTCCCGCCAAGTTCCCTTCTGTCATATCTTATTTAATGTAGCAGATGTGGATTAACTAGAGATGTACAACAGCTTTTTAAAATCGAACAATTACAGATTTTATCAGCATGGTAATAAAAAATTATCATGTCTTTGAAACTCAAAAAACCATTGGGTACTCGAAAAGATTTAAATAAGTTTACAATTCTCACATTAAGGTTCAGCAATTTTTCAAAAAATAGTTCATATGACAGCTACAAGAACCTTGGAAAGGACTTTTTTGTGGATTTTTCTTGTACAATACACTGTGCAATCTAAACTTAATTGCTGCATTTGAACCCAAGTAGAGTTAGGGAGATGGGGAGGTTTAGTTTCCTGAGGGACAGAGAGATAACAATGAAAGGTGAAATAGGTGCCCTAGGTAATACAAGGAGCGTGTCTTTAGGGAAACCTGTCTTATCCGTATAAAAGGAACTCTAGCAATATCTTGAGTGTCCCCAAGGATCGGTCTATCCTTATGCAGATGCAATAACCATGGTTCTGTATTGCGAGCTCCCTCCCATGCGTGATGCTGTCTCCGGTGCCAAACCACTGAAGGAGAGAGAAATGATGACGCTATATGTCCCATTGATTCTGCCTCTCTTGTGGAGTGTGTCAAATAAATTGCATTTTTCCTGAGCCCATTTAGATGGAGTATTATCCTGCTGTGTTCTTTTGGATCCTGTACAGATTTCTGATTGCTGAATTGTAACACTAATCATAATAATTATCTGTGTAATAAGTTCACAATATGAATTGTTACAGATGGTCACATTTTCTATCACAGAGCAATCAAGCTTATTTGTACAATCTACTTGCTCCTAGATAAAACAAAAGGCAACATGTAAGTTTCTGTATGTTCATCACACATTATAAGTAGCAATTTAGGTCTAGTACATCAGAGAAAATGAGAGATGATAAGAGAGAGTGCTAAAGAACTTTTCAATAAGAGCATATTTGGATTTTGCTATTAGTTTTACAGATATTATCATTATGTAGCCAATTAAATACTAAAGATTTGTTGTGTTTTTTCACAGCAAGCAATTTCTTTTTTCCTATCTAGAATCTGAAATTCATTTTGACAAAAGAGGACATGCAAATGAATTATAATTCAAATATAATAACTATATAAGTTATTGAAATAGGATGTTGAGCATATTTATGACCTTCAAAAAAATGGTTTTCTAGGATTGATTGCAACTGGAAACAATTTACCCTGTCATTTTAACAGTTCCCATGTGATGTTTTCCTTGATGAACCAAATCTGGTCTCCATTTACAGGTAGTTATCAGGGCTGAAGAGATACTTTGTAGATACTAATACTCTGTTTTTGTTTTCTTGTTGCTGATTCTGAAACATGGCCCATTATTTCTACTAGTATGCTAAAAAAAAATTCATTACAGCAAAGGAAAAATGACTTCCCTGACTTTTATTTAATATTTCACCTAAATCAAAGGAGACTTTTGCTTTATGAGGGTAAATTCACAGAACATACTTGAAAAGACTACCAACCTAAATTAATTGTCCTGTGCTGTCTATCTTATATCTATTCATAACCAAATACACACACACATATTCATCTGTAAAAATACTTACATCCTATTACTCTGCTTTTTGAGTTCCTTCTTGGTTTTATTAATGATTTGATTTTTAGCCACTAAAATACACTGATCTATCCTGAAATAACCCCCCCCAAATGATTTTTGCTTAGTAATTTCATATCATAGTCACTGTTAAGAACCATTTGCACTATTTCCTTAGTATTAAAGTCATTATTAGAAGTATCAGCAGTATAGTTACTTAGCAACTCTTTTTTTTTTTTAAAGATTTTATTTATTTATTTGACAGAGAAAGACACAGCGAGAGAGGGAACACAGCAGGGGGAGTGGGAGAGGGAGAAGAAGTCTTCCCGCAGAGCAGGGAGCCTAATGCAGGACTCGATCCCAGGACACTGAGATCATGACCTGAGCTGAAGGGAGACCCTTAACGACTAAGCCACCCAGGTACCCCTAGCAACTCTTTAATTACACACGACTTAATACATTTTAAGCTAATGTCAGAGATCCATCTGAATAGACAAGCAATAGTTGTGTTATTTGAGAAGTGAAGGATTCAAATATTCTTCAGAAAATAAAAACATGTAAACTGGAACTTTTCCCTTAGTCTTATCTGATTGTTTATCCTATCCTATATCTACATCATATAAATTAATAGATAACTAGATAATATATTAACAGATAGCTAATGCAATCTTTAACTCTTTCTCTTTTTTGAGTGACAATTCTGATTTGTTTGTATTTCCTAAAAACTTGATTTCCACTTTATTGTAAAGAATAAATCATTAAATTTCCTTTCTAATTTGCAAGCCAAAAAAAAAAAGGAAAAGAAAAGAAAAAGAAAACTGTTCTGGGAGAGCCAGAAGACATCAATTATTTTATTTAAACTCCAGGAGAAAATAAAAAAGATACCAGACATCATGTTCCTTTTGATGCCTGGAAGATAGTTAACTGAATGATTTAAAAAGGTTCAAATATAGGGGCACCTGGGTGGCTCAGTGGGTTAAGGGACTGACTCTGGATTTTGGCTCAGGTCATGAGCTCAGGTCATGATCTCAGGGTCCTGATATCAAGCTCCGAGTTGAGCCCCACATGTGGGACTCCACGCTGAGCGTGGAGCCTGCTTAAGATTCTTTCTCTCCCTCTGTCGCTCCCTTCCTACCACACCCCAAAGAAAAAAAAGTTCAAATATAAATAATTCACATGCAACATTATTTTCCTTAGGTATTGAAGGATGCATGGTACAATAAAAGTCATGTAAATATACCACAGAGATTTCCATAACCACGTCTTCTCTCTGACTCCCAAGGACATGTCTCCTTCCAAGACCATGTTTTTACATAAATGATTTTTAGGCTGACCTACATATTTCTCTTGCTAGTTTTCAAGAGTGAAAGTTACAAACATCTATTTTGTGCTTAGTTAGCCATGTGTTGTGGCAAATGCTCTCTATGGATTATTTTATTTAATTTTCACAATTTTGTGAAGAAGTTATGGATATCAGTCCCATTTTCAGCTCAGAAAACTGAGGTTTAGTGCCATTACTTAATTTACCCTACCTGGGTCATTCAGCTGGACCTAAACACGTTTCATTCTCATTCCAGAGTCAGAGATTCTTAGATCTTAAGCATAGTTATTTTCAAGAAAAATATTCAGGGGTGTGTAGGGGATGGGCATACAGAATATCTTTAAATATCTGTAAATATCTTTTCTTACAAAGTACTACTTCCAGGTTCTAGGGGCCAAATCTTCAAGTTAAAATTATTACCAACATTAAATGCATGTTTGCCAAAGATTTAACTCATTAATGACTGAACTAGTAAAAGAATAAAGCCTTTTCAAAGAGCATTTTGAGTAACCAGGTGTTTATGAGCATTTAAAGGGTTAGAACTGGTTAAGGCCCAACAGAGCAAGAAAAAACAAAAACTGGAGGTTCTCTTTTCTAATGGATATTATTTACATCTTTGCCAACAGTAACAAGTTAATGTGTAACTTCCAGAGTCTAAGCCCTTAATTAACCGTGAAAGCCAAACAAAGGTACCTTCCCTAGAGGATTAAATAATCTTTGAATGAACTCAATAAACAATGTCCCTGCAGTTTCTTGGCCTTATTTGCATATTTTCAATGATTTTTCTTTACGAAATTATCAGCCCTAATTCCTGACACCTTGCTTGTGGCTTTGATGTCATTTACACCCTGAGGCTCCTTTATCACGCTTTTTATTTCTGCCCTCCTCACTCCCTCAGGTTGTATAATTTCTTTATAAAGTATGAGTGTAGGTTTTTCTTTCTCATTTCTCTTTAGCACTCTGAGGGTCCTTTGAACCCGACACCTCTTTTGAAAGAAAAGAATCTGGGAAATTTAGATCCATTATTACCTCAAATAATTATCACTCTTCATTTTTATTTCTTCTGCTTTTGAAATAAATAAATCTTATTTTCCATATATTCCACCTTTTCTTCTAGTCTCCCTATATCTAAGCTTATCTTTAATCTTTTGTATTTCTTTGTTATTGCTTTCTCTGAGAAATTTCCATGATCTGATGCTCCAATTAGTTTATATATTCCTCATCTGTATCCATATAGTCCTTAATTCCATGTATTTTTATTTTATATATATGTGTATATATAAACACACACATACGCACACATACATATATTCTGTTTATTTTGTATGTTTTCCATTCTTTGTTTTATCTTGATAATATCTTCCCTTTTTCTTTTAGTTTATTTTTGTTTGACCAACTTCAAATTTGATAAATGCGTTTTAATATTTCTGCTTTTAACAGATTCGGTAGTTGTGTGTCTCAAGTGTCTTGCTATTTGTACCTGTGAGTTCATTTTCCTTTAGGAATATAAACTACGCTGTCTTTCGGTGCTTATGAAGGAAAGCCAGACTCTGTCAACTCCAATGTGCTAAAGGGATTTGGGGGGTGGGGTGGGGGGTAGATGATTCCCAGAGTGGAAAATCCCAGGCACCAATAAACCATTAGTAATGACTGCCTCCATTAAATAAATCCTTAGCGAAATGGGCTTCCCCCTTTACCTTCCAAGGAGAATCAGCATTAGGACAGACAATTCCTACAGTAGTTTACAATCTGCCAACCCCGGGAGTTTGGAGATGGTGTGGGGAAGTGGCTGACCAAATTTATTCCCCATCTTTCTGTGTCAGCTTTTTATAAGCACAGGGCTTCTGTGCTGTTCTAATTTTATTCTTGAAGACACCTGTGCCAGAATTCTGAGTCGTCACTGGTGTGGGGCAGGCACTTTTTGCCCCAAGACAGTTTTTTTTTTTTTTTTAAAGATTTTATTTATTTATTTGACAGCGAGAGACACAGCAGAGAGGGAACACAAGCAGAGGGAGTGGGAGAGGGAGAAGCGGAGCAGGGAGCCCAATGCAGGGCTCGATCCCAGGACCCTGGCAGACGCTTAACGACTGAGCCACCCAGGCGCCCTGCCCCAAGACAGTTCTATGGGAGAGGCTGAAGCAAGCTTCCCATAGGTCCCTCCTATTTTTTGCTCTCACAAACCTCCCCTTGCTGAGTCAAAAAGACGGCCTCACACATAACAGTTCAAACTTCTCTCTGACACCACAAGATTTTCTTACATTATATTTCCAGGTCTTTGATTCGTTTCTTACTTTTATTGTTCAAGTCATATAAAACTTGAAATAATACTTTTTTCCATGACGCACAAATTTATAATAGAAGCAAGCAATGTAAAGTGAAAAATGTTCATAGTTCAAATATAAATACTTTATTGTCAAGTTTCTATGAAATGAAATAAGAGTTCTATTATTGGAAATGTTCCATATTCTATATACATTTCTCTGCGGTCTTTTAAATGTGTTTCATGAAATGAAAGGAAAACACAAATACATATCAGTCTTGATTTTTTTAATCGTGGCTATAACTGAGTTATCATTTGGAAATGCTCTATTTTGCAAGGCAAGGAAATACAGCAAGAATCTTTAACATTTATTTAGACCTAGTTGAAAGGTGGCATGAAAATAAAGCCTTTCATCTCTTCTTAATGATTTCTTATTCAAACTCAGCTGGGGTTCTGAGAGCAGAATGTTCTGCTTTCTTGGATCTCCAGTCAAGGGAACCTTTAATTCACTCTGTTTCATAATAAATCTAGGAAAGCCAGTTATGACAAAATATGTGGCAGTGCATAGCTTTCATTTCTGCCATATTGTATATTCTCCATTCATTGATTTATTTCAGGCAAAAATATATAAAACAATAGGTAGATGGTATGTTCTCTGATTGATTTTACATGTAGTTAAGCTATTCTAAGCAATTTTAGGTTGAAATTTTTCTTTATTATTTGTGAGGATCACAAGTGAGCTGCTTGGTTATTGTAATATGGAGCTAAGAGCTTAGGTTTTGTCTATTAATTATTTTGTAAGATATGAGTTTAGCTGAAACATTTGTGTGTTTTTTTGTGTGTTTATGTTTCAAACATGCACAGCATGTGGTTCTCTGAAAAACTGATAAAAATACTTGTGATTTTTCATTTGGGAAAATAATACTTGAAAATTAAATTTTAATTTGAAGAGAAACTCCATGTCTTAGAACATGGCAGAAAGAGAAATCAGTAACATGATCCCCTGGAAATAAGTTGGGGAATGAATTCCATTTGATGTGTGAGATGATTACTACGGACTTTGGGAAGAATTGATTCTGGCTATCTGTAGACTCACAGTCACTGTGGATCAGGATACCACATTCTAGAGCTCCTCGTTCATTGGAAGTACTGACGTGACTCCTTGATTATTTACAACAGCACAGGATGTTTTTTGTATATCAACTCTGGCAGAGGCAAAAAAGGACGGGAATGAAAACGGTTTCAAACACAGGTGCTTCAACTACCATTGTACTTTCATATTTCGAGTTTTACTACCTGTCCTTAACTCGGATCCCATTTTTCACATAATGTAATAACAACACTGCTGTTACATAGTGATTGGTATTATAAAGTGTGCTGTGAGATAAATGCTGTTATTATGAAAATCCTATTAGCAAGTCCCTATGTGCTGTACATGCGGGGCAGATTTATTAGCATACACTCTGTAGTCACTTTCCTGAAAACAGTTTTACCAGCTATGAAATACTATGCAATAATTCCATTAATAAATGTATCTAATTGCAGTGTATAAAAGTGAAATGTTGAATAGCTTGAAATGGCTTCTGTGAATAATGAGATTATTTCAAGTAGATGCACTGAGCAAAGGATACACTGTGTTCCCCCTTTTTTATACTGCCACATGTCAAGTAACAGATCATTAAAGTGCATAGTCAGACAGGCTAATGAGAAAATGTAGGTTCTTTTACAAAAAACCGTCAGTAGATGGCAATGTGACTGTTTTATAAAGCATTTTTATTCCATATGGAACTAAAAACTTGAGATCATTCACATTTGCTACCTAAATTACTGTAATTTTTCCCCCCCAAAAGGGCTCCAAGAGCCATTTTAAACTGTTCTTTAAATAATTGATAGTTACAAATGAAAAGTCAAGCCTAGAATTTCCAAAATGATCAAAGTTGTTTTAATTTTCCATTGGTCATGGTTGAATAAAAATAATGTTACAAACTATACCATCAATAACCAGGGATTATGGAGCCTCATTTCAAACTAAAGTATTTTTAGCAAATCCATATTACTCTCTCACTTAGGCACTCTGACCAGCTATGGCCCACGGGTGGACTATTTATAAGACTCAGGAATAATGTCACATTGAAAATTTTTATTTTGGTTTGTTTTCATCTTCTCTTTTATCCTTTCAACTCTCTTCTGATCCAAATAAATCACCTCTGTTGTTTTTAGTGATGTTTTATATAAGTACTCACATAATAACATATATAACATTAAGTATTCCTAAAAAGTCAAAGCTTGCTAGGGAGTCTGCATATACTTCAAGAGGCCATGGCTTCTGAATTAATCTCAAGTTATAAAAACCAAAAAAGGATAATATATTCTGCAGAGAAGTTCTGGAACTTGAGTTTTGGCTAACATGGAAATTCTAAGAAAAGGAAAAATATGTTGAGATTCTTGAACAATTCTACCAGAAGAAACAAAGATATTACTCAACTCCACAGAATGATTTAATCATATTGGGCTTTAAACTTGTGATTCCATTTAGGGTGTGTGAGGGTAAAGGAAGACATAGTACCAGGAATGGAATTCTATGAATGGGCAATGTGGTACAATGGGGAAGCACTAATCAGTTAAATCATATGACTACCTGTCATGGTTTAACCTGTGGGAGAGTCAATTAAATAATCTGGGTTGTTGTTTTATTGATAAAATTAATGAAAGTAACTTGTCAATATCTAATATTTCTTCAGCTCTGATTAGTGATTGAAAGTCTCCTTAACTTTTGCCCTATTTTGAATAGCAAAATAGCAGTACCCAAATGGAATAAATCCATCCCCCAGGGATCCTATTCAGTCCAGGATCCTTGAGACCCTATTTAGAGTCCACTCCAAATGAACTTAGAACTAATTAGTTCACATCTCAAAAACTGGGATTTTTAAGGGCTGGCTTCTTTCTTTCCATAGCTTCTTAGAAGTCTTCCTGAATGTGGCAATTGAAAGTCCATAAACCACAAAGAATCCTTGGATCTGTATTCAGATATATAATCTAAAGAATAACTTTGCCAATGTTTGAAGGTAGGGATAGCATTACTTGTAGAAATATATAATTTAATATTAACATACATTGAAGAATTAAGGGAGATAGTAAACTTGCTTTGATTTTTTACTTTATAATTTGAAAAAATCAGTAGTTCTCTCTTATGATTTATTTTGACAACCTTAGTAGCAAGGACAAATATAAATTAAAAACAAGAGGCTTAATTCTCACTGTTGAAAATGGGGGAAGGAACCATCTTCCCATTCTTTTTATCAGAACATTTACCTTAGAAAACTTGTAATTGTGATACTTTCTCATCTCCTTGATATGTATATAATTTTTTTTTGAAGACCTTTGGTCAGTTGGCCTAAGGTCAGTTTTATGACCAAGGAGTCTTTCTCAAGAACCTGCTAGCCATCTCCTTGAAATGCTAACATCAAGGGAGATGGCTCCACTATCTCTCATTTCTGTGGGAGGGTAGGAGCCTAAATTCATGGTGGTCACCTTGTTCCAAGATGCCAAATTACCTCTGGTCATAAAGGTGAGAAGTTTATTTTTCTTCTAGATAAAGCTAATTAGCTAACACAGATGGTCACCCCAATTAGCGAGTAAAATTAGGTTGAATTATGTGTGACAAATGGTGTTGTCAAGTCTTTTTACTTGAGGACTAGTTATTGTTTATCTTGAACAATGTTCATGTAATGGGTTGTATCTGCTTGGCTATATAAAAGACTACGATTTCTTTTTCTCTTTGCAGTCTCTTAACTGATTGCCTGAGAGGCTCAGTACATTTTGGTGTAATGTTTATTCAGTCATAAAAGGTGTTGTCATTTTTGTTGTTTTTCTCTACAACCTTTGTGGAGAGAATTTCTAAGTTGGGAGATTTTGTTTTTAATTATATTTCCCCAACAGTATTTAACCAGAATTCAGATCTGATTTTCTGGCTTGGATTTTTCTTCCTCCCAATTCAACTCAACCTCACACATTGCTTTGGGCAAGAATCAGATTTTTATACTAGTTACCAATTCCTACTGATACAGTTGCAATTTATCTTCATGATCATTCATTCTTCATTAAAGATAATTGTGTGTCTTATAGCATGTCACTTTCAAATAAAGCAATCAAGAAATACATAAAGAAGAAAGCTATCAAAGAAAGGTAATAGGTCTTAAAATAAGGAAGCAGACACTTTAGATGAGTTTCTATTTTTAAAAAATCTGTGGGCTTGTATATGAAATGTTTTAGTCAATAAAGACAGCTGTTTGACAACATTTGTGGCTAAAACAGTGTTAAAAAGAAGTAAAAAATGAATAAAATGCTTTTCAGAATTTTTCATCTCATTTGTGAAGGAAATTATATTTATCATTAAACAAGATTTATGTGTACTCCTTTTAAAATAGAATCTTCTTTTCAAGGAAAACATGAGAAGGCAGAGACTTTTGGATTTCCTTTGGAAGTAGACATGTTAAAATAATTGAGATCTATATGTATTATAAAACATCTTTCTTTAATCAAATGTTTTATTAGGTATTTCTCCATCTGCCATCATCACATATACATGTGAGTGAGAATACTTGTTCTGTGAGGTGATACTTTGATAATTATCTTAAATCAAATGTCTGGATGGAAGGTTATATATCGTTAATTTTGCAAGACTTCGTTAAAGACCAATTAAAATACAAAAGTATAACTTTCCTTTATAAATGTCAATATTTCTACCTTTTAAAAACATAGTTTTTTTACTATACTAAATAGGAAAATAACTGTAAACCCGCCACAATCCATTTCTAAGTTTTATCATTCTTGCTATGTATGCTATAAAATTATATACAGAGACATAAAATACAGCCCATTGACCCACCTTCACTTGTATAACAGACTTTGGAAATCAATCTTAAAGCATAGATTTGATTCCTCAAGAAGAGGAAGGTGAAAGAGTAGCATATGTAATCTGAGTATTCTTAATATCTGAACTCTATGGCATCCAGAGTTTCTAAATGATTAGGTGTTGAAGGTTAGATTGGACGTCATTCAAAAGACAATTTTCCTTGGACTGGCAATAATATCATAGGCTGGCCTAAGACCTCAAAGTCATAAGTTGTTATCAATCTGTCTTCAGAAGAGATGTTATTTTATAAAAATCTCTGAGGTTAAAGGAAGAGACTAAACTTGCATTAAACATCTTTTGCTTCTCTTGTTTGAGGAGTGATATACAATAAATTTTCTATACTTATTTCTTCTGGAAAATTCCATGATGAATTGATTGTGAAACTTATTACTTTTAGGAGATTGACATTTAAGCACTGATTTACACCAAGTATATTTTCTGCATGCAATCAAGCTTTATTGATGTCTTTAGTGTTTTAAGTATTGTACCAGGTATATTTGAGTGCTAAATAAGACTGTTGAAAGTAAAAGCTTTTTCATTTCTCCATATACTTACCCTGATTTACTTACTCAGATTTTCAGATGTAGCTTTGATATAATGCTGAAGAAAAATAATCTGAAGGCTAAATGGAATTATATTCCTGCAAGAGTTGGAAGGATCCTAAGAAACTTTTAGTTGTTTTTTTCCTTTAGTCAGAACTACATTATCTCAGATATGTGAGAATAATTCCAAGAATACTTTCAAAAGTAACAATCTGTTTTAATCTGTAGCAACTCTGAGTCTAAGGAAATTGTTCACATAACCAAATCTGTTACTTAAAAAAATGTTTTTCACTTATTCTCTCTTAGATGGAGTAGAAGCTTGACTGAAAGCTTCTTTGATAAAGTCTGCTGTTAAGACAGTTAACAAACTGTCTTCAACTTGTGATTTTTTTATTTGAATAAGTAAGTTCTTTTATTTTCTATGATTTTAGTCATTGGAAGGTAAATACGCTGGATTTATTTTTCAGTATCTTGACTTTGAAATATCTATCTTGACTTTGAAATAATATCTTGATTTCTAATCATATTTGGGTAGCTTATTACATTTCTAGGGAATTTGTTTAAATTTTTAATATTTTCTCTTTTTCCTGACTTAAAGAGTCTTTTTCTAAAGGGAATAAAATGAATAAAATTAATACTGCCTCACTAATTTTTTTGGAAAACAAAGTACTCCAGTGTTTACATGTTTATTTTAAAATTCTCTAAAGTAAGATATTCTTTGGGAACACAATATTTTTCATTTGATAAAAGTTAGATCTATGTATTTAGTAATGAGTGCTTTTAAATGCATAATTATTATGACTTCAGATACCTAGCAATTATTCTTACATTGATGAATACCCTAAATGACGGTATGATTATTCTTTTTCTGCAACATCTTCAACTAGATTTTATGCTCTGATCTTATGGAGAACAACTTGGTTTTATATGTCATCAACATGCTACAAATGACAAAATGATTGGTTACTTAGGATTAACTAACTTACATTTATAGCAGCCATAGCAAATAAAAAGGAAATTGGATTGATCAAACTAAAAAATTTTTAGTATTTTTATGTGCTGTGAACTCTAAGGAACCATTGTGAGGATTACTGAGAGCCAATGGGGTTGGCTCCTGAGTTTGCTGTAATTCTCCCAGTGTTCCACTGGGAAGGGTTTCAAGCAGTTTTAAAAAATTATTTATTTTTTATGGATCTAAAATAACAATAGGTGGTAGCAATAATGCCCAAAGCTTAGGAGCAATTAAACATAATTTTAACCTTTTCCAAGATTGGGTAGGAAAGGTCCTCATGTGCAAATATTTGTCTTAGGATTAAATAGCTGATTAATAGTATACAAGGTAATAGCAGGTACATGGCAAACAAGGAAGTATTGGGATGGAATACTTTAAGTAAGAGAGGAAAATGTGGGCCATCTTGGAAACTATTTACTACTTTTGTGTCTGAAATGGGCATAGATTTTTAAAATATATGCATGAGTATAAACATCATAACAGGGGCGCCTGGGTGGCTCAGTTGGTTAAGCGACTGCCTTCGGCTCAGGTCATGATCCTGGAGTCCCTGGATCGAGTCCCGCATCGGGCTCCCTGCTCGGCAGGGAGCCTGCTTCTCCCTCTGACCCTCCCCCTTCTCATGTGCTCTCTCTCTCATTCTCTCTGTCTCAAATAAATAAATAAAATCTTTAAAAAAAAAAAAAAAAAAAAAAAATAAACATCATAACATTATTGATATTCATATATGAATCAGATATGCATTTCACACCTAATATTTGCATTATGATTTCATTACTATTGTTGCAATTTACAGTATTCATTTTAAAGGTCACTGTATGTGTATTATTAGATATGTTTATAGTTTCCAAGCTGCATTTTCTAGCACACATCTATATAGGCAAATAGAAGACATTTCACCTTACTCGTACCCAACTGCAAAATATTTTCACTGTAAAATTAGAAGAAAATTAGCTAAGATTTCCCAGAACTAATATCTTTAATGACAAGGTTTCATTACATGTATCATGAGTCTACAACACTACAGAATCCCAAATCCATTATCCACAATGCTGAAATCCAAAAGTAGGAATATCACAAACATTTTTTGAAACTAATTTTTAATAGAAACTTTCCCAAACTGATATTGCTATTTATAGTGTTTATCTCTCTTAGAGTGGATAGTCGTACATTTTACTGCATATATATTAAGACTTGATTACTGTGTAGAGTGCTGACCCTGCTGTGAGAATTACACAATAAATAATATATGCATCAAATTAACCTCGCAAAACTTGACAAATTCTAAATTATGAAGCACACCTAACCCTAACGGTTTTAAATAAAGAATTGGGACTTGTATTATTTAAGCCAAAGTGAGATTTTAAAACTATTTTATCTGAAAAAAAAAAACTATTTTATCTGAAGTTACATATTTCAAATTATTTGTTCACCATCCATTTGTTATTGAAGGTCACACAGAAAAACAAAATATTAAAGATGGAAGGTATTTAGAAATCATGCACTTCAATCATGCACTTTCTCTTTTAGCAAGAGAAATTGATGGTCAAGGAAGTAAATTACTTTGTTTAAAATCATGCAGCTAGTAAGTGAATGATGGGAGAACTGATTCCAACTCTCTGTAAATAACAACAAAGATAAATAAATGAAAAGTGGGGGAAAAACTTGCTATGCAGCAGCAGAAGAAAAATGTGATGAGATCTTGCAATTTAATGGGGGATATAGTCCTGGAGCAATTGGATACCCATATGGAAAAATAGACTTTGACCTCTACCTCACATCATACACAAAAATCAATGCAAGATGTATCAGCGTCCTAAATGAAAAAAGTAAATCAATAAAGCTTTAAGAGGCAAACGTAGGAGATTGTCTTTCTTACCTTGCTGTAGACACAGATTCCTGAAGTCAGGTACAATAAGAACTAACCATAAAAGGAAAACAAAGGATAACTTGAACCTCAAAGACAAATTTCTTTTTATCAAATGACACAATGAAGAGAGGGAATTGCAAAATGCACAATAGAAAGAAAGAGATATCCACAAATTTCTGACAAATATATGAGGACTATATAAAGAACCACCACAAATCAATTAAGTAAACTACCCTGTTAAAACACACACACACACACACACACACACACACACACACACACAGGCACAGTGGAATTCACTTCACGTAAGAGGGTATCCAAAAAACAAACAAACAAACAAAAACCAGTAAGCAAATCAAGAGGGGACCAACAATATTAATCATCAGGATGCAAATTAATCCACAATAAGATAGCACTACACTCTGAAAACGAAAAAAGACAGATAATACCAAGTTTTGCCAAGCTTGTGGAGAAACTGGAACATTCCCTCACTCTAGAATAGCTACAATCACTTTGGAACACTGGCAATATTTGCTAACCCTAAATATAAACGGATTAATCTTACAAATGTTATAGCAAGTGAGAACTCCCCTCTCCCCCCCAAAAAGGAACTTACTGTCTGATTTCAGCTTTATGAAGTTCAGGACTGGATAAAATTAATTGTGATAAAATTTAGAATAGTGGGTGTTCTGGAGGACATGTAGACTGTGAAGGGACCAAAGGGAACCATATAAGGGTAATGGAAATAGTCCATATCTTGGTCTGGGTGGTGATACAGTGGGTAGGTACGTGTACATATTCTTCCTTGAGCTGCACACTTAAAATCAGTCACTTAAAACACTATGTTTATGATGTACCTAAATCAAAAGATGAAGAAGATTCAGGGGAACCTAATTGGGTAAGTTCATTTCAATTTGAAGTGCTGGAAGGCAATTCACAGAGGAAATAGTACTTGGACTAAGCATTTATTCAACAAATGATTATTATGTTTTCTCTATTTGCTAGCCATTTATTAGTTACTAAGAATACCTAGAAAGTAATTCAGTTACCCTCAAACTGCTTAGCCTGGTGACCATGAATGGTGAATAGAATGATTTTATGTTAGAGGGAAGATGATTTCAAGCTGGATGGTGGTAGCAGCAAAGTGTGGAAATGCATGGATTATTTAAGAAATGAAAGTAGCTCATTTGAAGGAGGATAGGTTTCACTGAATAATATAATAATCCCAAGTCCAAGTTTCTCTACCTTGTATAGAAATATTTTCATTGTCTTTCTGTCTTTTGCTTTCTGTTTATCTTTTTTCTCTTTCTTTGTCTTTTTCTCTCTTCCCCACTTCTTACTTTCATTCTTTTACTCCCTTTTTTCTTTTTTTCAATAAACTTGCATGGATCCCCAACTCACACGATTTATATATCCTACTGGGTTCGTTTTATTAGTATTATGATCATATATCACCTATGTAGATGTAGCTATATGTAGCTCTATCACCAGAAAGAGAGATTTAACAGGATCTTTAATTCCCAAATAACCAACTAACCACAGACTGGTGCATTGAGTTTCAAAGAGTGAAATGCAAAAGGGTATTCTGAACAACTATTTCAAATTAAATCAATTCTTTTTACCCTGAACTCCAGTGTAAAACTCTTATACATATTGAATCTGTCTGGGATGGATAGTATGTGAGCTATGAGATTCTTTTTAACACTCTAGCCTGATTTACATGGCTCTTTCCCCCAAGTCCACACACTAATTCTCGTTTCAGGGGGAAAAGATGTGTTTTCCGCTGAGGTCTAGAACAAAGCTGGTGCATTCATTCAACCCCTGGCCTCCCCAGAGCAGGAAAAGATTTAGAACCACAAAACAGCACAGCCTAGAGGTTGTGATCATAACTTCTAAGATGGAGAGATTTGGAATCTAAGGCCAATTCTGCTACCTGTCTGACCTTGACCAAGTTGTTTAATACCTGCTCTTTAAATTTCTCCTCTTGTAGATAATAAATAATACCTAATGCTTACTAAATGGCAATCATTGTTTAAAGCATCCTTATAGATATTGACTCATTTAATGCACAAAGCAATGGAATGAAAAGGACATTATTATTGTCCTCATTTTACACACTAGGAAACTAAAGAGATGGCAGCTTAAGTAACTTGCCTGAAATCATATTAACTTGTGACTTAAAGGTTGTTTTTGAAACAATGCCAACCCAGGGCCTTCTCACCTCAATCAAGATTGACTTTGTCGGGGCGCCTGGGTGGCTCAGTCGTTAAGCGTCTGCCTTCGGCTCAGGTCATGATTCCAGGTCCTGGGATCGAGCCCCACATCGGGCTCCCTGCTCAGCGGGAAGCCTGCTTCTCCCTCTCCCACTCCCCCTGCTTGTATTCCCTCTCTCGCTGTGTCTCTCTCCATCAAATAAATAAATAAAATCTTTAAAAAAAAGATTGACTTTGTGGTCGTAGTCAATCAAATATTTTCTGTTTCTCTTTTCCTTGCTCTTCATTCTTTATCTTATATAAAAGATTCCTGCCTCCAGCCATTTTGCAATTGTCCATATGGAGACTTTCTGCTGCATGGAGTGTTACATGGAACTTGTTTGTATCACCTAAATTGTCTTCTTTCATCATTTTTTTCTTTTTTTAAACATTTTTTATTTAAATTCACTTAATTAACATATAATGTATTATTGGTTTCAGAGGTAGAGGTCAGTGATTCATCAGTCTTATGTAATACCCAGTGCTCATTACATCACATGCCTTTCTTAATGTCCATCACCCAGTTACCCCATCCTCCCACCCTCTCCCCTCCAGCAACCCTCAGTTTGTTTCCTATGATTAAGAGCCTCTTACGGTTTGTCTCCCTCTCTGGTTTCATCTTGTTTCATTTTTTCCTCTCCTGCCCTATGATCCTCTGCCTTGTTTCTTAAATTCACGTATCAGTAAGATCACATGATAATTGTCTTTCTCTGATTGATGTATTTTGCTTAGCATAATACCCTCTAGTTGCATCCACGTCATTGTAAATGGCAAGATTTCATTTTTTGATGGCTGCGTAATATTCCATTATATATATAATCATCCTTTAATCATTTATTTTAATACCAGTAATCAAGTTAAATAAAAGGAAATGAATTTAGTTAAACATGAATCTGCTCTATATTATGGGAGTTACCTAGAACATATAAATGATTTTACTAAGTATTATATTTGTTTTGCTAAATTTGAGAGGAAGCAATTCTAAGCTTAATAGAATAAAATATTTTTTTTTTCTTAAGTCTAGAAACTGACAGTGCCAATCAAAATAAAGTAAGGTGGGAGAGAAAATCAGAAGTATTGTGGGGGAAAATAAATTTCTTGGTAGATTATTCAATTTATTTGGAATAGGGTCAGGCAAAATATCTACCTGTAATATATGGATTTTAATTTTGAGGTTTCAGATTCATTCAAAACCACAGGAATTTGTGAGTAACAGAGAGAGGGAAAATACATATTTCTCTTGATAGTTAAATCGTTATGAAACAAACTTAAGAAAAATACATTATTAGACTCCCCAAACCAACTTAAGAAGTTTAATTCATTATACTTCTTCAGCTATCCAATAAGTTGTTATAAATCTAGTATGAAATCAAGGAAAAATAATAACATCTTCCTTTGTAATCTTTTTTTAAAGATTTATTTATTTATTTGAGAGAGAGAGAGAGCGCGTGTGAGCGTGAGAGAGGAGGTGGGGGGGAAGGGTAGAGGCAGAGGGAGAGAGAGAATCTCAAGCAGACTATCTGCTGAGCACAGAGCCTGAGGTGGGGCTCAATCTCATGACCCTCAGATCATGACCTGAGCCAAAATCAAGAGTTGGATGCTTAACCAACTGAGCCACCCAGGCACTGCCATTAGTAATGTTACTGTATCTATCTAGGCAACTAGACCAGAAATATGGAAGCATTTTCCATTTCTCAAATCATGAAGTATCTTGCAAAATGCATACTTTGAAATAGGTTCTCACTGAATGACTATTAAATGAACAAATAAATGAGTAGAAAGCCACTCAAATTTATAACTGAAACTAAAGATAAAGAAGTAGAGTCTGTCATTTTTTTAAATTGCCCTAAGAGTTTAGGACTAAATAGATCCACAAGAAAATACTGTCTTCCTCACTCAAGTAATTTAATCAGGCAGTGTATATAAGCAAATACATACAATGTCTATAGTACATTCTAGTCCCTTTCCTTCTCCTTCCCTTTTAAAAATGCCTCACTCAGCTGAGCACCATGACACCAAGATGAATTTAATGACGTTTCTGTGATGTATTTGAAATAAAAATACCTTTTTTTTTTTTTATGAAGAAATACTATGCAAGAGTAACTTTGGGGAGAAGGCATGGACATTCCAAACAAGCCAAAATGAATATGGCGTAAGGTAGTTAGGTATTGCTAACCTGCATAGGGTAAGAAAGTACTTTCCTGTTTTGTATTTCTTTCTACTTCGTGCTAGTACTAAACTTATTAAATTATATAATTATTCAGATAACTCTTTGGAAAACAATATCTTAGATATCTAAACAAAATTCGTTCTGCTACAATCAACTCTTATTTTTTTTGTTTAATTAGAAGGTACTTGTGACACATCTAATCCAAAGCTCTCATTAAATACCAGCAGTGAAAGCCTAATGCCAATCATACAGAAACTATGTGGATATGACAAATTCTTTATAATTATTATAAAAATATATTAAAAGTGCAATTTCACGGCCAAGAAATTTAAATAAGATGAACCAATTTATACTTATGTAAACAAATATCTAGAACTGCATTAAAAACTAAATATCACCAAAATCATTCTTGTTAATAAAGTTACTTCCCTTACACATGAACTAATTATATATTCTTTTTATTTACTAAATGCTTATTATTGTTCATAGACATAAATTACTTAATTCCTGTCATTTTAAACTCCTAATTAAATGTTAGGATATTTTCTTCTTTTAAAATTTAATATAAAGTGATAAAAATTAAGATATATCCAAAGAAAAAGATGAGTCGCTATAATATTAAAATTTTAGTGGCACCTCGGTGGCTCAGCCGGTGAAGCATCTGACTCTTGATCTCAGCTCAGGTCTTGATCTCAGGGTTGTGAGTTCGAGTCCTGCATTGGACTCCACACTGGACATGGACCCTACTTAAAAAAAAAATAATAAATCAATGAATTTTCTTGGATCTCATATGAAAAATATCATGGAATGGAAGAATTTATATCAAAACAGCAACACCTTCCCCATCATTTATTTCATCAGTTACATTTGTGGCCCAGTTATCCAATCTTGAGTCACTTTCTTAATTTACTTATGTGATTTAAGGGATTAAAATTTTTTCTAGTGGCTATTTTGATACCTGTCATTTCATGAGTTGTGAGGTAATCTATTTGCGTGAAAAGAAAGTTGATGAGTCAATGGTATGAATCATTATATTAAAGCCCTAATTATAAACCACTAACTTACATTCTTTTAAAAATTTTTTCAGAATCCCTAATATAGTTCAGATTTAAAAGAAAAGATTTTCTATAGATGGAACTCTTTTGTACCCAGAGTTGTCAGCTGTAGGCCTGATGATCTTGACTTTCCATTCTATATAGTACCACACTATTTTTTTAAGTAGAAAAACAAATGAAAGCTATTATTCTTAATGATTTAGATAGGCTCAGTTTGGAAGCTATTCCTTAAGATTCAATTAGATGCTTTGACAGTTATTTTACCTCTTAGATTCTAAAGCTATACTAAAATACATGCTTTCCCTCCCTGTTTTGCTCCTCCCCCCCCCTTATTTGGCTTGCGAAGCATAGAGACAGTGGAGTAAAATTTTGATAAATAGAGATCAGCATTAAATTCTGGTTCATTTCCCAAAAAAGGCATATGTGGGTTTTGGTTTGAGATTTAGGATTATTTTAAACAGTGAATAACATCAAACATTGAACTGTGATTTGGATCTATCCACATCGGTGCCAACTCATACTTACAAAACACTTCAAAGTATATATTCTGTTTTTAAGAAACTTCATTTGTTGTAGTCTAGTAATATGGAAATGCCACAACATTTTCTAAGATCAGAGAATCATTCATAGCATCACTTTTTCAAAATCATTGCCTAAAGTGATCATCTATCTAATCTATCATGTTCAAATAAGTCAAAAAACATGAAATAAAAATCAAGCCTAACAAAAAAATGTATTGTGTCTCCTATAGAAATATGAGTGACTATGGAATCAGCACTGTGCAATTCATGTTGCTATTTATTTTCTCGAAATGTTGACCTCTGTAGCCAAACTCCTACTTCAATGAAGAAACAGAAATTTCACGTAGTTTCCATTTCTCCAGGACACAGCTCCTTGCTGCCATTTGTTTTCCCTGTATTGTATATGCTAAAACTAAGGCTTCTGTGATGATTTTTTCTCTGGCATATATATTGGTTTCCTCATCTTTCACAAAATCAGTACCAAAGATTGGTGAAATTGGTGCCAACTGCTTGTCAAGAAGTATTGTGAATTGCTTTATTGAACTCTATCATTCACTTTTTATTTATTTGCAAGTGGTAGGGATTGATTTTGAAGTATATGCCAGTTAGCTTTACTTGATCAGTGGTACAGCCTAAAAGAGACCACTTACCTGGAAACATATATTATTGCTTTTAAGGGGTATTGTGTAAGAGAGTAGGGATGGAATTAATCAAATCACTAGTTATTAAAGTTATAACTGGGGAAAAAAACAACAACAACAACCCAGATGCCACCCTTACCATTGTGGATTATTACCAGGTTCTAACATGTTGTATCAGTCAAGCTCCTGGTAGGGAATGGACTACATTGTCAAATTGGGAATTTGAAGACAGTCTAGTAAAAGTATTCACAAAGATGTAGCAAGGTATAGCAAAATTGAGGGGGATTGTATAGTGACATGGAGCACTATTATTACCCCTAAACCTGAAAAATAAGGGCAAGATGAAGTTATAGGAATCAGAAGAGATGGTACCTTGACAAGTTCTGTGATCTTCAATTAAGGCACATAGTGAACCTTCCATACAGAGCTGGGGGAATGGGTACCGTGATCTTCTTCCTCTCTCCAAACTCCTGCTGTTGATCCTCTTGGCTGGACCCAACTGGTAGCCAGACAGCTAGAAAGTTTGTTAATGTACCACCACTGGGCATAGGTGGGGTTTGGAAAGTTGGGAAAGCAGAGGAGCATAGGAACAATAATGTCCAAAATACTCTGCATACTATAATTTATGGTGGTGGAACAATTGGATGGCTAAATAATTTTGCACTGGTTAAAATTGTTTCTGTTTTTTTTAACCGACTGCCACAGCCTCCAATGCAAAGATATATAGATATAGATACAGATATAGATATAAAGATAAATTGACTTTATTATATTAATCCCTTAAACTTCCTGTCAGGTAGAAATCATGTAATGCTGCCCTCATTTTACAAATTATTAAATAGCCTAGCAGCAGACATGTAGCCAGGAAGTGCTGGAACGTGGGTTCAAACTTACCTTCTATTTTGCAAGCCCAGTGTTATCTCCATTAATTTCTTTTTATTAAAAAATACTTGGGAGTGTTTATTTTCTTCCCCTAAAAAGTGATGATTAAACATTCTTGGCAACCTTAAGCATTTGCCCTCAGTCAATCAGTTGAGTAACCATTTTGGTTGAACGATTTGACACATCATTTACTATTAATCAATTAAGCTGATGGTTTATAGACTCAGTTTGAAGTGTGTTAAACTAAAAGACAAAAGCAGTCTTGACTCCAAAAGAGTCTCCTTCATCTTCTTGTAAAATACTAAGGAGTTTATCTCTGAAATATAGTTTAATATAATCATTATATATAATTGGTTATATTCTATATCTTAATATAACCATTATATAATCAATATAGTTCATATAATCAATAATAATTATAAATGTAATTATATTACGTTTGGGGAAAGTAATTTAATTGTATGTTTTGTTCAAGTTTTGTCTTCTTCTTCTTCTTATTCTTTTTTAAAGATTCATTTATTTATCCTAGAGAGGAAGAGAAGGAGAGCATGAGTGGGAGAGGCAGAGGAAGAGGGAGAGTGAATCTGAAGCAGACTCTACGCTGAGTGCAAGTCCGATGCAGCCCTCAATTTCACAATCCTGAGATCATGACCCCGAGATCATGACCTGAGCTGAAACCAAGAGTCCTAGGCTTAACCAACTGAGCCACCCATGCACCCCTCAAGCTTTGTCTTCTTAATACCTAAGTGATCTAGTATGAAGTAAGGCAGAATCCTTCATTAGGTTTGCTCAAAATTTAATGGCAGAGAATTAGTTTATCATTTTAAGCTGTCCTTTGTTAAAGCTATTCATTTATAGTCACCATTAAGTGTTAGTGTTCTGACCATGCAGTTCCAAGCCACAATGACTCAGTGTGACATGGTGGGCAGACCACTGGTTTCTAGGTAAGAGCTGGATCTGGCCTCAGCAATGGCACTAGCCAAGTTACTAGAGAGTGTTAGCTTTTCAATCCATAAAACGTGTTTCCTGAAAAATCTGGCATGGAGTTTTATCATCTAAAAATTATCTTCTACCTCAACTATTCTTCCATGTTAGAATTGTTTACTTGAGTAAAAACTACTGAACTCACGCAAACATGACAAGTGCTTCATGCATGTTGTTTAAAAGCAAGTAAAACAAAAATTAGTCCTAATCCCTGCCATGAGAATTTGGGTCCAGTAGTAATTAGCTCTTTTGTTCTATCTTAATTAAAATGTACACTTTTGTTGGTAGCGGTAGTATAAAGAACTGCTAATTTAGATTTTTTTTTTCCATTTCCTTCATTAACTTCAACATATTTACATGGAAAAAAAAACTATACAGTGATAAAATAAAGACCAAATATTTTAATTTGGTTTGAGTAAATATATGCAACTCTATATATCTTAGTAATTTAAAATAAATGTATTATATTGGGTTTCACGTAATCAAAAAAGCAGAGTAGTGTTACAACTTCATGCAAATACTAATTTCTATTGTGTTTTAGTAATGCATAGAAATAGCATTAATAATTTAAAAATATATTATATTGCTTATGAAACTACTTAAGCATTTTTATATTGAACTGGATTTCTAGTGAAGCACTGACCAAGAAATCATCTTCTAAATACTTCTTTAAAAAAATAGCTTAGCAGCTAATACATTTAGTGTTAAAGACATTTTGCAAAAATATTTACTGATTTGTTAATATGTAAAATTCAGTTGCATGTAAACAGCAAGAGTACTGAATTTAGTTTGCAGGCTTATTTTTAACTATTTCTAGCTGGGTCACTCCTTAGAGAGTAGTTGTCCCTGTAGATATTATGGAGATTGGGAAGCATTTGAAGTCAAAAAGGAAAAGCCGATGAAGCTTCATTTCTACTTCAGCCTATGGAACATCCTTACTGAGGAGGAATGGAGCTATCCTAGCTGTCCACACGTCATTTCTCATGTGGTTGGGAATTTCATCCTAAATCTTGAATTATGTTTTCAAGACCATGGCTAAGAAATGCAGACCCTAGATGTTCCAAATGCATGGCCTAAGTCTCTCCTACGTCTCTTCTCTATCTCCATTAAATTGCTGTTCTCACCCCTCCAGCACATGCTTCTTCAAGTCAGGCTTTCTTTCATGGTATTCCTTCTGGTTAGAGCACTTCCACCCCTAAATCATCCTTAAAACGTAGTTAAATATGCTTTTATTTCTAAAGTTTTCCTGTAATATCTTGTCCCCATCTTCTACCTTCCATTTTCCGATTTACCCTCCAACTCAGGAAATAATTAGATAATTGTCACATTTGCCTTAGAGTCATCCTTAAAGTAAATTTCATGAAGGCTTGGATTTTGTCTAATTTGGAAGCATTCAGAATGCTGCTTGATACTGATCGAAATTTTTTTTTTTTTTTTTTAGTAGATACGTGTCTCTTTTCCTTGTGGCTATGTTCTGTTCTCTGTAGAGAGATTTTCTTTTACACACTGTAGAGTTATTAAGCTTGGGGGCTTTAGAGAAATACTAGGTGGTTTAACTCTCTAAGTTGACCAGAAATAAATTTTCCTGAGGGTGTTTAAGATTATGAAATATGTGAACTAGCTGTAAACCTGTATCATGCTTCAAGAAAAAAAAAAAAGAAAAGAAAAAAGCACACTCACGATTGTTATGGGTCCAGAAACACCGCAAATTACATTCTAGTTCTGAGGAGACAATTGTCTTGTTTCTAATTATCTTTTTGAAATTCACCAAACTGAAAACACATGCTTAATATGCTCACACAATACTTTGAATTTACAGATGGGATACTTGGTATTGCATTTATTCTTTTTTTTTCCCTCATAGATTTCACACCCTTGCAAAAAAAAAACCTAGGGACAAGTGCTAAGTCATTTGATTTATTTAACTCTGAATTTCTTTGCTTTAGGATTATAAATCAGACTCTTATTGTCACTTTAATGCAGAAAGGGTTCTTTTGTGTTCATAATATAGATCAAGATGTGATTTAAGTCGAATCTTGTCAAGGTAACTCCTTTTTAAACTATGAGAAGAGACTTGGCTGTAGCCCAAAACTAATGGGAGTCATATTTTATAATAAAAAGCAGTATGTTAGTAATAGAGGCTTTGCTGCTTCTTGCAATCTCCACAAGCACAACTTCTTGTCAGTTTTCACAGCTAATGCATTTTTTGTCAAGTCGTAAGCACTTTAAAAAAGCCTCTACTTAATATTGTGGAAGAGAGAAATTCTAATTTCCAAAGGAAGCAGTGAAAATAGAGATCTTAGCCTGGAGGAATAAGATATAAGATGCCTGACTATCAAAGGAATCCCATTTTGAAAAGAGAGACCATCAGAAAGTAGAGTAGTGTGAATATAAAATTGAACAAACTTTCAAATTGAACATAAAGGGGTGTCATATTGCCAGTACTTTTCCTCTTCCTCACACTTTATAAAGGGATCCTTCAACTGATCAAATATAAAAAGATGACAAGAAGTAATTTATATTGTTCACATCTACTATGTAATGACTCCTGTGAGGAATGAAAGCTAATTTCACTCATGTTTGCATACACTGTAGACACTTGTCACACATTGCTTATAGCTCGTATAAGGCTATTAGTCTGTACTGTAGAGATAGACACTGATGTGAAACTAGAGCAAAGGTTTCAGAGATGCTAGTTACTTAAACTTTTAACTTCTGTGACTGCCAATGTGAGAAAGCCAAAGATATATTGCATAGAAAAAAAGACCATTGTGAGCAATTAAGTCAAGTGGGGAGAATTCATTTTAAAAATACTGATTACATTAAGTCATCTTCCTAGAGAAGCAAGTCAGTTTTATTTATTAAGTTCATAAATTTTATGAAAAAGAAAAGCTAATTCAATTTACAACTTTATTCTTCTATTTTTACATGGTATATGAGATTTCCAAAGCTCTCATTTGCCTATTAACTTACAGGGTTTTCAAAGACTTCCAACATTTCAAGGACTTTCATGTAGCTTTTTAATATTTAGTTTTGAATTATGCAAATCCACTGTGTTCACATTGTTATAACTGTCTTCATGTTTTCCTCCTTCGTGGGGGTGTCAGTAGTCTTTGATGTCAGCGTGGCTTTCTTCAAGAAATATCATCAGTGGTTTAGTAGATGTAACCTTTTGCCTTTGCTCCTATGTGCTCTGGAATAAATTTATTATGTCACAGACGTCTTTCTTTTTATTTCTCCTTGAATCGTGTGATAATAGTGTTCTTTATTTATATGACTGAATTCCAAACAGCAATTAAGCTGCTTTGGACATTGTAATAAAATCTATCACTTACCTCATTTCATTTTATACTTCACAGTTTGGTTTATTGAAATATTTTAAATCTATTTTCCAGATGAAAATCCTGAGTTTTACAAAACTTAAGTAAATTGTAAAATCAGGGTGTAAATACAGATCTTATAACTCTAGTGGGCTTCTCCCCCCTCCACACACAAAGTTCCCTCAAGTTATTTTGAAGACAAGTCACCAACTCTTCTTAGGATCATGAACTTAAGATTTAGAATATCTCCAAGTATTAATAAGGGTAGTAAAGATGAGTTTTAGAGAGAGAAATTTAATTCCTACACAAATGTACATGCGTGCCTTATTATTTTATAAGAACTATCATTCCCAAAAAACCATTTCAGTAGAACTTGAAACTTTCACTTTTTATCTTACCTTTCTTGAGTGGTAAGATAAACTCTTACTCTCTTACATATGACTCTAGAGAGAAATATAATAAGAAAAATAATTTTGGACAAAGAATCTTTTACTTATAATCTAGTAAGAGATGTAGTTTCTTTCTTTTTTTTTTAAGAGATGTAGTTTCATTAAGTAATGATCTGTTAGTGGGACACATAATATCACTTCCATAGTTCTAGATTATTCAGTGTCTTATTTAGGTCATTTCTACTGGAATTAATTTGCTTATATGCCCTAGTAATTTAACATTATTTGTTATCTTTTATAATTCTTTAGACTGTAAATTAACTGTTTTTGTTCTAGAAATCAATATCTATTTTTAAAATCTGAAATTTTTTTAAAGATTTATTTATTTATTTTAGAGAGGGAAAGCAAGGGGGAGGAGTAGAGGAGGAGGGAGAGGAAAAAAATCTCAAGCAGACTCCCGCTGAGTGTGGAGCCTGATGTGGGGCTCAGTCTTAGGACCCTGAGATCATGACCTGAGCTGAAGTCAAGACTTGGACAATTAACCTACTGAGCCACCCTGGCACCCCAACACCTATTAATAAAAATCATCACTTTTTCAGAAAAAAAGTTTGTTCTTTTTGAACTAGGTATATGCTAAAAATGGAGAATTTTGTGTATCACTCCATTTAGGTCATTTATTAAAGTGAAGGAATATCCTTCCTGACCTTCAATTGTGTATCTTGATTTAACCTGTCTTAATATGTATTTGTTGTCCATTAATATTCTCTTCAAGTAATCTTCTCCATTCCCAAGGGATTCAACTACCAGAGATAGGCTGAGAAGGTTTGAATTCCCATCTCCAATCCAGAACCTGCACTGAGCTACACATTATATGTCCAATGTCTCATTAGATCTTTCTACCGGGGTGTCTTAAAGACAAATTAAACGAGTAAACTCATGACCTTTCCCTACACTCTTGAACAAAACCCTCCTCCAGTGTTTTCAATCTCATTCAATGCCAATACCATATACCCAGGTGCTGAAGCCAATAACTTTCAAATCATCCTTGACTCCCCTCTCTTCCTCACTCCTCTTTAAGTCTATCACCAAATTTTATTGATCCAAACACTTCTCCCTTCTCTCACCTTCTCTTTACCCTTGCCATTGCTATAGACCAGAGAACCACTGCCTTTTAATGCCTAGACTAGTGATAGAGCCTCTTGACCATTTTTCCTAATTCTTATTGCCATTTACAAAAAGTTCTAAATGCTCAATATGGATAGCAAGTCTACGTAAAACATCGTCTCTACCCACCTCTGGAAGTTCATTTCTTATTCTTTTTCAATACCCATGTCAGTCTATACTTCAGACAAATGGGACATACTCAGTTGGTTCTACACACACTTTCTCTTTTCACATGCAGACTTTAGAACAGAAAATCGCTTCTTTCTGGATCTCCTCTTTTTCACCACTACATATACATAAGTTTATGTCATCCTTTATGTGTTAAGTAAGATGCCATTTCCTTTACTAATCTTCCTAGAGCAGATTGGGTACCTCAGTAAACAATATCTCTGAATCTCCTTTCATGACAGTCATCAAAATTGTAATTATGTGTTTATTGCCTGTCTTTCACCTTAGAACTTAAATTCCGTAAGGGCATAGACCATTTTATTTCCTCTGCTGAATTCTTTGTATCTATCATAGGACCCTGACAAAGAATGAATGCAATAAGTATATGAGTATTTATTGAATAAATGAATATCATTTTGGTTCTTGATTATTTGTCCACAAGACTATCCATTTCTGGAAGCATCATACCATCTACTCTGTGGATGAATATATATTTACACATTGACATCCAAGTCCTAGTTTGTGATATAAGATCCAGTCAAGGTTAAAAACTGTCCTTTACCTTGGGGGCAATTAGTAGCCTTCCTTTGATCCTGCCATTCAGTCAGCGTTAAATATAACTTTCAAGAATTGGGACTTTCCTCAAAAAAGTAAATTTTACTTACTTACTAGTTTAATTTAGCCTTTAAAAATCAATTGCCAAATATTATTAAAATTCATGAAAATGAATTAGACAGGATATGTAAATCTAAACCCCAGAGATTTCAGAAACCAAATCACAAATTTTAAATCTCATTAATTAAAGTCACACCTAAATAGCCCACACTGATTCCTCTTATTTAAAAAAAAAAAAAAAAAAAGATTTTATTTATCTATTTGAGAGAGAGAGAGAAAGAGAGAGAGCATGAGAGGGAGAGGGGCAAAGAGGGGCAGAGGGAGAGGAAGAGGGAGCAGCAGACTCCCCGCTGAACAGGGAGCCTGACTGAATGGGGGCTTGACCCCAGGACCCTGGGAACTTGACCTGAGCCAAAGGCAAACACTTAATCGACTGAGCTGCCCAGGCACCCCTCCTCTTATTTTTTTATGACAGTAGATCTATACAAGACTCTTATATCCAAAACAAGTCAGAAATGGTTACATTTGAAAATTTGATTTGCACCATATGGGGATGTTGGTCTTGTGTGGGTTCAATAAGAATGTACCTTTCTTTTTTTTTTTTTTTTAAGATTTTATTTATTTATTCATGAGAGAGAGAGAGAGAGAGAGGCAGAGGGAGAAGCAGGCTCCCAAGGAGCAGGGAGCCCGATGCGGGACTCGATCCCAGGACCCTGAGATCATGACCTGAGCCGAAGGCAGACGCTTAACCATCTGAGCCACCCAGGCGCCCAAGAATGTACCTTTTCATATTATGAAACTATGATTTGGTATTTTCTGTGATTTTGTCAAATATACCCTGTGTTCTAATCTCCATTCTGTCACAAAGCTACATTCCACTACTAATTATAAATCATCTTGAGATCTTCGGTTACCACATAATGTTCAGAAAGGAAAGTGCCATTGACCATCATAGACTGTGGAGTATGTGCATTGGACTTGAGCTCAAAAGGGCTCTCACTCTGACAGTCAGAGTTGGCCAAGTAGAGAACTGTGGTAGAAATGTAGGCTGTTACTGGAAAATAAAAAAGAGGAATACAAAAGAAAAAAAAAAAAACAAAAAAACTGCTCTGACTCTGACAAAGCAATGGAAGAGGAAGGATTCTTCACCAGATTAAGTCTTAAACAATGCTAATTTAAAAGAGTGACAGTGTCTAGGGAACTCTCAATTTCAAAGTACTGGTGGATTTTCTGGAGATGATGAACTTTTTAAATCATCAGATTTTCAAATTAGAAATGCATCACCATGGCAAGGCTTACTAATTTTCCTCAGTATCCATTTTCACACTACCCTCCTTGCACACCTGTTTTCGTAGCATCCATGGGAGTCCAGCTGGAGACAACATTTCTCAGCTTTTTGGTCTGTTTCCACCTAAGTTCTCACTAAATGGAAAATAAACAGCAGTCATACAGCAAGTTCCATGCCTGTTCCTTAACAGAACAGTGCTTCCTTTCTATTTCTTCTCTCCCTCCTTTTCTTGGGATTGATCGAGTGAGCCAGCTACAGACATGTAGATCAGGACAGGAGGGTGGCTGAGTAAAAAGTCACAAGAAACCTGGGAACACATCTTCTATGGAGAACATGGCTCACCTAAACTGGGACTGAAATGTGAGGAGAGATACAATTTGAAGAAAAACCTGTATTTTTATAACTCTTTTGTAATAATTTTTTGATTTCCTAAATAATAAAGTTAAAATATGAATGTATAGGGATATGTATGTATGCATACCTGTATGTATGTGCATATGTACATTTCAAAATCTGCTGACATATAGCTTAAATAAGGTGTTTTGTGTTAAATTAAGGGCAGAAGAAATCCTTGCATTTGTAAAAATGTGATGTGATACAAGGGAGTATCAAGGAAAGTAGACTTGATTTTTTTTTTCAAACTGATTAGTTATTTATCTCCTTTTTTGATGGAAAATGCTAGAATATAGAACACTCTGTTGTACAAAACACAAATATATTTAAAAACTACTAACCCTAAAAGTTTTTTGACTGTTCTCTGCATAGTGTTGTGCAGCCTTCCAACGGAAGGATGATGATGACTTTCTTTAAATGCCTAGGCTTGATGAAGTT